>NC_036847.1:20773377-20901864 GCF_002910315.2 Salvelinus sp. IW2-2015
TTGTGTTAGCTAATCCAAGTTTATCATTTTAAAAGGCTAAAAGATAATCAGAAAACCCTTTTGCAATGTTAGCAGAGCTGAAAACTGTTGTCTTGATTAAAGAAGTAATACAACTGGCCTTCTTTAGACTAGTTGAGTATCTGGAGCATCAGCATTTGTGGGTTCGATTACAGGCTCAAAATGGCCAGAAACAAAGAACTTTCTTCTGAAACTCTTGTTCTGAGAAATGAAGGCTATTCCATGCAAGAAATTCCCAAGAAATTGAAGATCTCGTTCAACACTGTGTACTACTCCCTTCACAGAACAGCGCAAACTGGCACTAACCAGAATAGAAAGAGGAGTAGAAAGGGAATAGAAAGGGAGGCCCCGGTGCACAACTGAGCAAGAGGCCAAGTACATTAGTGTTCTATTTGTATATGCATATCCTAGCTTCTGGGCCTGAGTAACAGGCAGTTTATTTTGGGCAAGCTTCTCATCCAGACGTCGAAATACTGCCCCCAAGCCATAAGTAGTTTAAACCACTGTAAATCCACTCCACAGTGGCCTAACAACTTGAAACCTGTCATCGCTATAACACTAAATGTTTCTATCTCAAAAAACAAGGAAACTTAACAACTCATTCTTTGCATATGTAATGCTAATATTCAAATTCATTTGCAATCATTTTCTCCTCATGAACCATTTGTCAGATTCATTCCAGATTTTGGTTTACATCAGTCTAATGGTTTTGAGAAAATCTTGTTGCTGCATTCAAATATGGCCGCACTGTACCTATAGATTAGCACATACGATAATGCAAAAAATACTTAAAGTTCTTCTTCTCCTGAAACATAAATCAGATTGACTCCAGATTTGGTATATAGACTCAATTAATTAGAATGATAAGTTGCTGCATTAAAAGTTGGCCAACCTACACCACTAGATGGCACCATCATGCCAGGGCTATAAGAACTGAACCGATGGACATGAGGCCATGGAATTTGGGTTAACCTTATGTATATGTGCTCAGAAGCTGTGTGGATATAAAGTCACTGCAACCTTCGATGGCTGCACCAGACCAGTTGGTGGCAATATATTGGCACCAGTGGCACCATAGGATACTAGAGCAATAACTGTTGATCAAGTGGACTTTGTCTCATGCAAATAAATGTTAGATATAAATTATGCAGACGAACAATGTGAAATATCATGAAAATAACGCTAATCCATTAATCAAATTGAACCCAGAATTTATATATACTGAACAAAATATAAACACAACATGCAACAATATCAAAGATTTCACTGAGTTACAGTTCATATAAGGAAATCAGTCAACTGAAATAAAATCATTAGGCCCCAATCTATGGATTCCACATGACTGGAAATACAGATATGCATCTGTTGATCACAGATACCTTAAAAAAAATGGGCCTCAGGATCTCATCATAGTATTTTTGTGCATTCAATTTGCCATCGATAAAATGCAATTGTGTTTGTTGTCCGTCGCTAATGGCTGCCCATACCATAGTCCCACCATGGGACACTCTGTTCACAACGTTGACATCAGCAAACCACTCGCCGACACGAAGCCATACACATGGTCTGCGGTTGTGAGGTCGGTTGGATATAGTGCCAAATTCTCTAAAACGACATTGGTAGAGAAATTAACATTCAATTCTCTGGCAACAGCTCTAGTGGACATTCCRACAGTAAGCATGCCAATTGCACACTCCCTCAAAACTTGAGACATCTATGGCATTGTGGTGTTTGACAAAAATGCACATTTTAGAGTGGCGTTTTATTGTCCTCAGCACAGGTGCACCTGTGTAATGATCACGCTGTTTAATCAGCTTCTTGATATGCCACACCTGTTAGGTGGATGGATTATCTTGGCGATGGACAAATGCTCACTAACAGGGATGTAACCAAATTTGTGCACAAAATTTGAAAGAATATTTTTGTGCATATGGAACATTTCTGGGATCTTTTATTTCAGCTCATGGAACATGGGACCAACACTTTGCGTTTATATTTTTGTTCAGTATATAAACTCAATACATGAAGTGATGACTTTAAGAATGATTACCTGCTGCATTCAAACCAACCTAGAGCACTAGACTAAACTTCACTTGTGTCATGCTTGTGGTATTGAGATAAACATTGTAAAGCTTTCACTGATTGCACATAAATTAAGATAGTTCATACATGACAGAGTGCTTGCTTTGTTATCCAACTGATCTTGTGTTCTTTCTGTTATCCTGTGAACCCCATCCATTGCTGCTTGCAGCTGTATTATTACATTATATTTTTATGACAGGCTATGTAAACTGTATTATTATTGCACTGCATATTTACACTGTGTGTTTGTGAACACATTCACAACTATCTGAGCGTTGGTTTAGTAAGCACTCCATCACAGATTGAGTGTGGTTTTATGCTGGAGAGAGATACAACCAAGTCCTCTTTAGTTTGCCAGCCCTTCAGCAAGGCTGAACTAATCAGTTATGACATTGCGTATCAGAACTACTTTTGAAACTATACCAAAGCTGTCTGTTATAGTTCAAAGCTATATCTTAACTGAAAAACAAAAACAATAGTATTGCTTCTTTAATAGAAACAAGGGAGCTGTTTTGGCAGTAATGCCTTCTTTAGTTTACATGCAGAGTGGTAATATTAATAACAACACTTTTTATTACAAACATTGAATAATAACTAACTAAATAGCAAGCCAGGTGAGCACAATGAGATTCATCAAAATAGAAATGTTTTATCTAGTAAATGAGGATTTATGATTTAAATGCCTCATAGTTGCTTAGAAACACAAGTCTTTATGGATTGTGTTCCTAAAAGAGTGTTGTATTTGCAGAAGGCCTATAGCACGGAAAGACAATTTCTTTATGCACACTATTACTAGGGTTAACTCAACATTCTATTTGAGACTATTACAATCACAGTGTATTATCACTGTAAATCAAAGAGCAAAACAGCGATGATATTGTCTTCAGAGAGGACTGGGTTATCTTTTTCATAGCCAACTGCTTTTTCTCCATACAGCTGTGTTCACAGAAGTTCCCCATGACATCACAGCACAGAGTGGTCAGGACGTGGAGATGGCGTGCTCTTTCCGGGGGGCAGGCCCCTCCTACTCCCTGGAGATCCAGTGGTGGTACATCAGAAACCACAGAGACTGGACAGAGAAACAGCCCTGGACCACCAATCAGGTAGCTAGAATGCTATTTGGTATTTTATTAGGATCCCCATTAGCTGTTGCAAAAGCAGCAGCTACTCTTCCTGGGGTCCACACAAAACATGAAACAAGACATAATATAGAACATTAATAGACAAGTTCAAGGATGGAAATAAATCAACTTTTTTTAAAGGCACACGTAGCCTACATATCAATACATACACACAAACTATCTAGGTCAAATAGGGGAGAGGCGTTGTGACGTGAGGTGTTGCTTTTTCTGTTTTTTGAAACCAGATTTGCTGTTTTTTTTTAGCAACATGAGATGGAATGGAGTTCAATGCAATAATGTCTCTATATAATACTGTACGCTTTCTTGATTTTGTTCTGGATTTGGGGACTGTGAAATGACCCCTGGTGGCATGTCTGGTGGGGTAAGTGTGTGTGTCGGAGCTGTGTGTAAGTTGACAATGCATACAATTTGGGATTTTCAACACATTAAGAGACTGCTCGTTCTCTGTCACTGCTTAGAGAATGTTGCTGAGGAGGTGTTCTGTGATCAGTGATCACAGGGATGCGGCAGAGCATGGATAGTTGTGGAACAGTCTTCCTATTCTCCCTCATTGCAAATCACAATGTAAATAGCAAATAGCAGTAAGTAGTGCACACAAATATGCACACAAACTCCTTTACTCAGTCCCAATCTTTAGTGTGCCATCGTGCACAGCTATACAGGTCAGAATCAGGACCAACTAATAAAGTACACAGAGCTAAACTGAGTGAAGTGAGCAGCAGGTAACAAACCACACATGAATCACTGCAGTAGGCAGAAATAGCAGCAGGTTCCCCAGGTGCCCCGGAGGCACAAGAACAGAAGAGGAGGCTGAGGAAATATTTCATCAGGAGGACTACCTGAGCTGGGCAAAGCAGAGCAGGTTTTRCATAAAGACGTAAAGTTTTCCAGGCCTCCTGCTGTCTTTCGACACTTTTTAATTGGAAAAGGAAGAAATGTAAAGAAACTTCCTCTCACCTCACTCAGATTCATTATTCATGACGTGCCCCTGGAGGACTGGCTGTGCTACACCATGCCTCCCTTGCTGGAGCGTGGGCCAGGTGGTGCTACTGGCCTAGAATAGTGTACCGTCTGTGTTGTAATGTAGTCAGGCCTACACTCTTTTCCTGGATGAACCATGTCTACAGTATAATATATTGGTTCCTCTCAAGTTGAAATTTATTGRGTACTTTTTTTGGTTTCGAATTCATATTATAAATGTGAGTTATACTAAGAATGTGGAGATGAGTACCTTGGGGGGAAACACAGGTTCATCTTCTAGATCTATTGCTCTGAATAGAGTGGTGATTCTCCGCATACAGTATGCAGACTATGCACAGTGGAACACTGGGTTTATGTAATTTTGAGTCCAGCTGTACCTTTTTGATGCAATTACCTGTAAAGTAGGCATTATTAGGCCCATTATCTATGTTCTGCTCTGATCAAATTACCTGGAAGTGGACTCATTGATGTGAGGCATTTTTACGCAATGGAGAAAATGTTATAAAAGTATGTCTAATGTTTCTCATTCTTTGAAATATTTTCCTACAGGTTGTACCCCAGGATGAGATGTCAAAGGATGCTACCAAAATAAGTGTGAGTCTTTACTGCATTATATGTTATATCTCCTACCTGTCTGGCGTCTATTTTACGCCTTTGTTTGTCTTGTTGGTCATTTAGTGTCCAATAGAGGCCTCATTACAAAAGTTATACAATAAGTGGTAGGGTTAGGGGAAAAACAAATATATATATGTGTATTTACATATATATATGTATTTAAAAAAAATATATATATATATACAGTTGAAGTCGGAAGTTTACATACACCTTAGCCAAATACATTTAAACTCTATTTTTCACAATTCCTGACATTTAATCCTAGTAAATATTCCCTGTTTTAGGTCAGTTAGGATCACCACTTTATTTTAAGAATGTGAAATGTCAGAATAATAGTAGAGAGAATGATTTATTTCAGATTGTATTTCTTTTCATCACATTTCCCAGGGGTCAGAAGTTTACATACACTCAATTCGTATTTGGTTGCATTGCTTTTAAATTGTTTAACTTGGGTCAAACATTTTTGGGTAGCCTCCACAAGCTTCCCACAATAAGTTGGGTGAATTTGGCCCATTCCTCCTGACAGAGCTGGGTGTAACTGAGTCAGGTTTGTAGGCCTCCTTGCTCGCACACACTTTTCCAGTTCTGCCCACACATTTTTCTATAGGATTGAGGTATGGGCTTCGTGATGGCCACTCCAATACCTTGACTTGGTTGTCCTTAAGCCTTTTCCCACAACTTTGGAAGTATGCTTGGGGTCATTGTCCATTTGGAAGACCATTTGCGACCAAGCTTTAACTTCCTGACTGATGTCTTGAGATGTTGCTTCAATATATCCACATCATTTTCCATCCTCATGATGCCATCTATTTTGTGAAGTGCACCAGTCCCTCCTGCAGCAAAGCACCCCACAACATGATGCTGCCACCCCCATGCTTCACGGTTGGGATGGTGTTCTTCGGCTTGCAAGCACCCCCTTTTACCTCCAAACATAACGATGGTCATTATGGCCAAACAGTTATATTTTTGTTTCATCAAACCAGAGGACATTTCTCCAAAAAGTACGATCTTTGTCCCATCTGCAGTTGCAAACTGTAGTCTGGCTTTTTTATGGGGTTTTGGAGCAGTGGCTTCTTCCTTGCTGAGCACTTTCAGGTTATGTCGATATAGGACTCGTTTACTGTGGATATAGATACTTTTGTACCTGTTTCTCCAGCATCTTCACAAAGTCCTTTGCTGTTGTTCTGGGATTGATTTGCACTTTTCGCACCAAAGTACATTCATCTCTAGGAGACAGAAGGCATCTCCTTCCTGAGCGGTATGACGGCTGTGTGGTCCATGGTGTTTATACTTGCGTACTATTTTTTGTACAGATGAACGTAATACCTTCAGGCGTTTGGAAATTGCTCCCAAGGATGAACCAGACTTGTGGAGCTATACCATTTTTTTCTGAGGTCTTGGCTGATTTCTTTTGATTTTCCCATGATGTCAAGCAAAGAGGCACTGAGTTTGAAGGTAGGCTTGAATACTCCACAGGTACACTCACTTTATTCAAATTATGTAAATTAGCCTATCAGAAGGTTCTAAAGCCATAACATCATTTTCTGGAATTTTTCAAGCTGTTTAAATGCACAGTCAACTTAGTGTATGTAAACTTCTGACCCACTGGAATTGTGATACAGTGAATTATAAGTGAAATAATCTGTCTGTAAACAATTGTTGGAAAAATGACTTGTGTCATGCACAAAGTAGATGTCCTAACTGACATGCCAAAACTATAGTTTGTTAACAAGAAATGTTGTGGATTGATTGTCAGTACACTTGCTTCTCTACAGTGTGTGTTTCAGATCTATAGGAAAACAGAGGCTACAGTACAGTACGATGGTGCAAGGTCTTCTTTTCTTCTCTCAGTAAAGCATGAATGCCGCCAAACTTTACACACTGTCTGTTTACAACTGCTGTCTTTACAACTGCTGTCTTTACAACTGCTGTCTTTACAACACTGTCTTTACAACTGCTGTCTTTACAACTGCTGTCTTTACAATGCACTGTCTTTACAACACTGTCTTTACAACTGCTGTCTTTACAACACTGTCTTTACAACTGCTGTCTTTACAAACACTGTCTTTACAAACTGCTGTCTTTACAACACTGTCTTTACAACTGCTGCTTTACAACACTGTCTTTAAAACTGCTGGTTCTTTACAACGCTGTCTTTACAAACTGCTGTCTTTTACAACTGCTGTCATTTACAACACTGTCTTTACAACTGCTGTCTTTACAACACTGTCTTTTACAACTGCTGTCTTTACAACACTGTCTTTACAACTGCTGTCTTTTACACACTGTCTTTACAACTGCTGTCTTTACAACACTGTCTTTACAACTGCTGTCTTTACAACTGCTGTCTTTTACAATGCTGTCTTTACAAACACTGTCTTTACAACTGCTGTCTTTACAACACTGTCTTTACAACTGCTGTCTTTACAACACTGTCTTTACAAGTGCTGTCTTTACAAGTGCAATCTGCTGTCTTAATTTTAAAAAAGAGACTGGGTGCTCCCTGCTGAAGAATGATTAGGGAGTCAACGGAACTTTTGATAGCTCATCTGGCGTGGTGTAGTTCCTTGTTACCACTAGGCTGACTGAGGGTAATGATTTGTTAACAGCTAGTTCTGTGCTCAAACAGCAGCTATTCATCTTGCTGTGTGTGGAGGAGTATAAACCAGGTTCTCCCTCTACTCCATCGTCTCCAGGAAAAGATTAAGCCTATCTCTGATCTGATGTTTCCTCCCTGGTTCATTTCCCTATTGGCTGGCTAGCTGCTGCTGACTAACCATAATGAAACCACCAGCTGTGGTGTGGAGGAGGATGCCACTGGACCATCGCTCAGCTGGTAAAACGGTGTCGTGAGTTCCAGCCCAGAGTCATCGGTTCCAGCAGACATGGATGCATACCAGCCTTTCATGTTTCCCCACAAGTATAGCTAATGGCATCAACCAGACTGAAAACACCAATCAGCTTTCCGGCACCTTGTATATGGCCTTAGAGTTTAAGTATTTTCATATTCTATTGATGCTGAGATTATACTAAACCATGCAGGCCTAAAGTGGTTTGCGAAATTATTCACCCCCTTGGCATTTTTCCTATTTTGTTGCCTTACAACCTGGAATTAAAATTAKAAWWWTTTTMGGGGGGGGTTGTATCAATTGATTTACACAACATGCCTACCACTTTGAAGATGCTAAATATTTTTTGTTGTTGAAACAAACAAGAAATAAGACAAAAAAACTTGAGCGTGCATTACTATTCACCCCCCCCCCCCAATGTCAATACTTTGTAGAGCCACCTTTTGCAGCAATTACAGCTGCAAGTATCTTGGGGTATGTCTCTATAAGCTTGGCACATCTAGCCACTGGGATTTTTGCCCATTCTTCAAGGCAAAACTGCTCCAGCTCAAGTTGGATGGGTTCCGCTGGTGTACAGAAATCTTTAAGTCATACCACAGATTCTCAATTGGATTGAGGTCTGGGCTTTGACTAGGCCATTCCAAGACATTTAAATGTTTCCCCTTAAACACACAAGTGTTGCTTTAGCAGTATAATTAGGGTCATTGTCCTGCTGGAAGGTGAATCTCCGTCCCAGTCTCAAATCTCTGGAAGACTGAAACAGGTTTCCCTCAAGAATTTCCCTGCCATCCATCATTCCTTCAATTCTGACCAGTTTCCCAGTCCCTGCTGATGAAAAATGGTGTTCTCGGGGTGATGAGAGATGTTAGGTTTGCTCCAGACATAGCGTTTTTCTTGATGGCCAAAAAGCAAAATGTTTGTCTAATCTGACCAGAGTACCTTCTTCCATATGTTTGGGGAGTCTCCCACATGCCTTTTGGCGAACACCAAACGTGTTTGCTTATTTTTTTCTTTAAGCAATGGCTTTTTTCTGGCCACTCTTCCGTAAAGCCGAGCTCTGTGGAGTGTGCAGCTTAAAGTGYTCCTATAGACAGATACTCCAATCTCCGTTGTGGAGCTTTGCAGCTCCTTCAGGGTTATCTTTGGTCTCTGTTGCCTCTCTGATTAATGCCCTCCTTGCCTGGTCCATGAGTTTTGGTGGGTGGCCCTCTCTTGGCAGGTTTGTTGTGGTGCCATATTCTTTCAATTTTTTAATAATGGATTTTATTGTGCTCCGTGGGATGTTCAAAGTTTTGGATATTTTTTTATAACCCAACCCTGATCCGTACTCCACAACTTTGTCCCTGACCTGTTTGGAGAGCTCCTTGGTCTTCATGGTGCGGCTTGCTTGGTGGTGCCCCTTGCTTAGTGGTGTTGCAGACTCTGGGGCCTTTCGGAACAGGTGTATATATACTGAGATCATGTGACACTTAGATTGCATACAGGTGGACTTTATTTAACTAATTATGTGACTTCTGAAGGTAATTGGTTGCACCAGAACTTATTTATGGGCTTCATAGCAAAGTTTTTTTATTTTTTAAACAAGTTATGTTTTAAATTTCACTTCACCAATTTGGACTATTTTGTGTATGTCCATTACATGAAATCCAAATAAAAATAGGAAAAACACCAAGGGGGATGAATACTTTTGCAAGGCACTGTACTAACTATAGTCCTAAAATAGTATTTTGGTCTGTTTTATTGGTCTTAAGGTTGAATGTGATTGTGTTATTTTCTCTGTAAGCCTAGAGGACTCTGGACTGATAATATATAGACAGCCACAGACAAATCATCAGCCTTGGGTACACTACCTGAGTGGGAGGAAGCTAATAAAGACAACTGGATTTATATCTTGGTGCGTCACAACCAATGACATTCCAACAGCATTCCAACAGATATCTAAGATCTGACACCATAAAATATATTTTTCACAGCGTTTTATAAGCCACTGAACTATTAGATCCTTACCCAGTAAAGGCATGTTCTGTATGTACAGCATGCAGGGCACAGCATCTCCTCATTTGTTCAAGGGAGCAAATGGAACAGCTGTCTGCAACATGGAAACAAAGGGACTGGCGCCTATAATAGGACATTGTTCTGAGTGTGTGTGTACATGCCTCCTCACATGCCCACTCAATCTGTTTGGTTGCCAGACAGCTTTATTGAGCGCAGGGGCTGGGTGGCTGGACTCGACTGGGCTCGGTGGGGCTGCCAGCAGTACAGGGCTTGGGGAGGCGGTGGCAGCTGCTCTGTAAGTGTTGCACTGTGGTGCATCTGTGGTGACGCAGCCAGCATTTCATTACAGAGCTGTCTGCCAGCCTCATCTGGACCAGTCAGCCTGGCTCATCCACACACACACACAGAGGATGCAGGGACAGAGAAGGGGGTGATGGTGCACAAGGAAGTTTATTGTTTTTTGGAGCAAATTGAATAACAACAGATACAGACACMGAGTATTTTCAGATCTGAATGAGAYATTCAGCTGGAGGACAAATTAGGGTTGAGATATCATGATGTGAGGATTTCTAATTTTAGTTTGTAATAGATAGGGTATACAGTCATGGACCAAAATCTATAATTTAACTCTTGGATGTTGAAATATCATTTTGTTGGTCTGTTTTGCAGGTGGTGAAGGTTGCTGGGAGCAACATCTCCCACAAGCTTCGTCTGTCCAGCGTGAAGCCGTCTGACGAGGGCACATACGAGTGCCGCGTGATCGACTTCAGCGACACCGACAGCAACGCCCGCCACCACAAGGTGAGGGCCTATCTGCAGGTGGAGTCAGAGAGAAACCAGAACCCGAAGCTGCGCCACCATGGAGAAAACTTCCAACCCCAGGACACCAAGGGCCTGGCGAGCAGCAGGCACCAGCCGGAGCATGGCAAGCACTCGCCAGCAGCCCACCACAAACCAACAGGCACTGGCAGGGAGCTGAGGAAGAGGTCTGCTGAGACTGGCAGCGCTACTGACTGTACTGACAGCTGTCCTCTACACCTCACAGCTCACCCATAGCCTCCTCTGCCTGTTTTGGTCTGGCCTCAGCCCCACACCCCGGGTGGGTAGTTCCAGTCCCGGAGGGCCGCAGCGCAATGTACCCAGACCTCTGATTCATCCCAGCTGATTGTTCACCCACCCCTACCACTGCTCCAGACACCAAAGGGACTATATCTCAGTGCCACCTCAGTCCTATATCTCTGACCTCTGCCCTCACACTGTCCCATCAAAAACATCCTAAGTCCTCTCCCACCCCTTCTCTTTACCACAACCCTCTAGATCAGGGGTGGGCAACTTTGATGGGGATGGGGGCCACAAAAAATCTGAACTCATCATGAGTGGCCACAGTGTGCGCACCCACATCCATACCCACACATGCAGTCAGAGCCGGCTTTAGTGTTTTTCACCCTAAGCTACCTTTTGTTGGGGGCCCCCCCCCACCCTGCGAGCAAAACATTTTAGCGTCCCCCACTCTTAACAATGGAGAATTTGTTTGTTTTAGAGTTACTTTCCTGCAATTCTACACATTTAGCCATGGGGCGTAGAAAAGATTTTGCCATTTTATAACACATTTTATGCAATTTTACTAATTTAGCCATGGGGTGGAGACAAATATTAGCAGTGTTTCAGCTAATTTCCTGCAATTCTACAGATTGTGTTCTGACTTATGCCATGTTAATATATCTGAGTGAGAGTGACCTAAAAAAATAAAAAAATATGGGGGGCCATGATTACTACATTTAGATTGCTGGCTAGACTCATTTACTAATCTAAAAATGTGTAGCTAATTGAGTGAGTTTCAGTGACTGACATGAGATAAAAACTGCTGATGCACAACCTAACTCAACAGTCAATTCCCCCGAATTAGTTCCTATTTATTTATTTCAATAAATTGTTTTGGGTTTGATCTGCCAGTTGCCCATCCCTGCTCTAG
This sequence comes from Salvelinus sp. IW2-2015, assembly GCF_002910315.2. NCBI lineage: Eukaryota > Metazoa > Chordata > Actinopteri > Salmoniformes > Salmonidae > Salvelinus > Salvelinus sp. IW2-2015. The sequence goes on from NC_036847.1 coordinate 20,785,032, forward strand.
ATTGTCTACACTGTACATGTTACTGTATATAATGATAAAAAGTGCATGTTTAACATGTTTTCTTACAATCTTTTTCAATCATCTAAGGGGACGTATAAGCTGGAAGGGTTACTTGTTGCTTTATTCATTTGGGTTTGTTTTCTGAGCAGTTCATTCGCTGTTTCTCCATGGTAAGTCCAGAGGGGGGGGGGGGTTCTATGGGTTAATATCAGTGGGTCATGATTTCCATCCAACTAGAGCTACACCAATGTTTATAAAGTAAAACCTGTTCATTGTGTTTTGTGCTTTCCCAACAGATAATGTTACTGTGAGAAAGACCTGATGGATAATGGAATTGTTTCTTGCTCTAAACTTTGCATTGATGTTTTGTAAGAAATCATTGTAAAAATGTTGTACATTTTAGAATGTCTTCTAGGATGTTGGTCTCGCACAAAATGTATGCCTTTATCAAATTAAATAAAGTGTACATGAACCTATCTATTGTGACTTGAATGTGATCTGCCTTCAGAATATATTTAATAATTCAGTACCTGTAATATGTAAGCCCTTGAGACGTTGATGATAGATCGAAAATGTTTGTATTACATTCCTGAAAAGTCGACGTCTGACCTTGCTATCATTTATATGCGAACACACACTGATTTGTATGCTGCCATTATAAAGACATTATTATTAAAATTCAGAATACTCCATCACAGTTAACTCATAAGGCAGTCACACATTTTCTCTCACCAGTCTCCTTCCTCACGCCCATGTATCCTGAGCAGCAATCAACACATTCGGTCTTACAGTATTTCATTTTCTCACAACTGTATTATCTATCCATTGATGTGCCAAGCAGTGCCTGCCTAATCAGTCAAGCCATGCTTGTGTCAGATGATTTGATGATTGACAGAATAAAAAGCCTTGCTACGTGTCATTATCATGCCTTGTTTTGGGGGATATCGCATTATCCTATCCCTGGCTGGGCTGCCAGACAGGCCCTCCATGGTTGATGAGTAATGACGCTATTGTCAGCTGGATAAATAGCAATGTACGGAGGAGATAAAGCACTCCCTCACCAACGCAAAACAGGTGGCAACCCTGTTCCCGTTTCCCCGGCACGCACATTCATTATGTCACAGAGATTCTTCCAGACCCCTCAGTCTAAACAAGACTTGACAAACAAGCCCGGGCTGTAACCTACACTTGAACCCTCAGGGGAGTTCAAGTTGTATTCAAAATCATGCTACAACTTTCAATCAGGAATTTGTGCAGCAAGTAGCAGATCTATTCTGTTTATCAATGGGAGGTTTGTGTGGAATGACCATGACGTCTGGTTATTAAAGGAGGAATGGAACCAAGATGTGAATTTGAAGCTGGAATGGAAGGCAAAATGGAAGCTCTGCCATTCTACTTACAGTGGAGAAGGTCAAATATGACATCGATTGCTATATCTACTTGTATGAAAGGCTAAGCAGTTGCAACGAAGGTCAGACATTTTTTAAATCTATTATAATAAAAACAATAATTGTTTATTAAAAAMACTATTAATTACTACTTTAACATTCAAAATACTGGCCTTTTGTCCATCCCTTGTGAGCACATTAGAATATGTACACCCTGACCCAACACAACACTTGCACAGAATCAGCACTTAACATTTGTGTTTCAAAGTTACTGTTAAACTATAGGATGATGTCTGCAAGGCAGTCCCTGAAAAGAGGTTGGGGAAGACTAGGACACGCTGTGCTCTCCTGTGGCTGTCGTCAGTGTAGTGTTCCTTCCTCCACCTGGGGACAGTCGGGTGGATGACTGGGGAACTGTTTATTGGTGCAGATCACTGGATCTCTATTGCTGCTGGCTGTGTGTCCAGAGGTAACCCAAAATCCTCCAAGAATTTCAGGATGTTGTCTGTGTACTCGTTCTTTAAGGCCCATCCCACTCAGCTCCACAGGCTGCAGGTCAGGGTGGGGTGTAGGAGCAGGGACAGTAGAGCACGTTCAGAGACAACCAGAAGGCATCAGGGTCCACCTCAATCAGGTGCCGGAAGACACGGCACAGAATAGCACATAGATACATTTAACTGAATAAAATTATAATAGAAAGCTGATAAATAAGGTCATAAATTGAACCACAATGTATGATGTGTTAAAATACCCTACATGACCAAAAGTATGTTGACACCTGCTCATCGAACATCTCATTCCAAAATCATGGGAATTAATATGGAGTTGGTCCCCACTTTGCTGCTATAACAGCCTCCACTCTTCTGGGAAGGCTTTCCACTAGATGTTGGAACATTGTTGCGGTGACTTGCTTCCATTCAGCCACAAGAAGCCACACAGAATCGTTTAGAATGTCATTGTATGCTGTAGCGTTAAGATTTCCCTTCACTGGAACTAAGGGGCCTAGCTCGAACCATGAAAAATAGCCCCAGACCATTATTCCTCCTCCACCAAACTTTACAGTTTGCACTACGCATTGGGGCAGGTAGCGTTCTCCTGGCATCCGCCATAAGATTTGTCCTTCGGCCTGCCAGGTGGTGAAGTGTGATTCATCACTCCAGAGAACGCTCGCTATTCAGGCTTCAGTTACAGCATCCAGGTCTGAGTCCCCTGCAAATACAACACATATACCAGTTGGAAAACTGAGGGAAAGAAAAAAAGAAAAAGAAAACGGGGAAGAAAATGGAGAGCGTGTTGAGGAGAAACTGCTGAAATCCCCTGGGAATTTCACAGCAGCCTGTCTCCATCTCTGGATTTCACACATCCACTCCCCACTCTCAGTACCTTTCATAGTCATGGCAACTTCATCACTTTGTAGTAGCCCCCCCCCCCACCCCACAGACACATATTCCCTAAGCTCCTAACTGGGCCACCATTCAAACATCATTTCAAAATAAGTCTTATCGCATCTTCCTCAAGGTCTTTAGCGACGCTTTGCTTATTTGGCAATTCAACCCACACGGTTGAAAAACAAGCCTACTCATTGTGTCTGAATACATTGGTGCATATTTCAAAAGCTAAATGGGATTATTTCAGCATTCATTTTATCCTGTATCCCTATCCCTTCTGTCTCATGTGTAAACAGTAGGGAAACACACAGCGAAATACTGAGGGAGAGTCCAGCCCAGGAGTTTCTCTATGGGGTAAATAAAGCTAAAAGCATGTCACATTAGGAGAATTTCTCTTTCTCTGTGGCCTGGCAAGTAATTGCCTTTCTGGAGACGTTTCAGCGGTGAGGTGGAGCCGATGTTTACCAGTGTGTGCTAGTACTGCTTCTGCAGCCTCTGTCTCTCGATGTCTCAACTTAAGCCTACCCAGCTGTATTCCTCTGGGGCTGATGAGGAAAGAGGCAGCATCTTCAAGCACCAAGGAAGACCATGTATCGACTCAGCTAGTTGAAGTATATCCAAACTGATCTACTGTTGAAAACCAGTGGGTATCATGGTGGCTCTGCCTTGTGTGTGTCTCCATTTCCCTTGACTAAGGCAGCAGCGATGTCTTTTTCACTTAGGAGCTCTGTTGGGGACATTTACATGCACATACACCATTCAATGCAGTCTATCGGACACACACTTTGTAATTCAAAAACAGTGCAAGATTGACACCTAGTGGCCAAAAAGCTAAACTCAGCAGAAAAAGAAATGTCCCTTTTTCAGGACCCTATCTTTCACAGATAATTCGTAAAAATCCAAATAACTTCACAGCTCTTCATTATAAAGGGTTTAAACACTGTCTCCCATGCTTGTTCAGTGAACCATAAACAATTAATGAACATGCACCTGTGGAATGGTGGGTAAGACACTAACAGCTTACAGACTGTAGGCAATTAAGGTCAGTTATGAAAACTTAGGACACTAAAGAGGCCTCTACTGACTCTGAAAAACACCAAAAGAAAGATGCCCAGTGTCCCTGTTCATCTGCGTGAACGTGCCTTAGGCATGTTGCAAGGTGGCATGAGGACTGCAGATGTGGCCAGGGCAATAAATTGCAATGTCCGTACTGTGAGACGCCTAAGACAGCGCTACAGGGAGACAGGACAGACAGCTGATCGTCCTCGCAGTGGCATACCATGTGTAACAACACCTGCATAGGATCGGTACATCCGAACATCACACCTGCGGGACAGGTACAGGATGGCAACAACAACTGCCTGAGTTACACCAGGAACGCACAATCCCTCCATCAGTGCTCAGACTGTCCGCAAWAGGCTGAGAGAGGCTGGACAAAGGGCTTGTAGGCCTGTTGTAAGGCAGGTCCTCACCAGACATCACCGGCAACAACGTCTCCTATGGGCACAAACCCACCGTCGCTGGACCAGACAGGACTGGCAAAAAGTGCTCTTCACTGATGAGTCGCGGTTTTGTCTCACCAGGGGTGATGGTCGGATTTGCGTTTATCGTCGAAGGAATGAGCGTTACACCGAGGCCTGTACTCTGGAGCGGGATTGATTTGGAGGTGGAGGGTCCGTCATGGTCTGGGGCGGTGTGTCACAGCATCATCGGACTGAGCTTGGTGTCATTGCAGGCAATCTCAACGCTGTGCGTTACAGGGAAGACATCCTCCTCCCTCATGTGGTACCCTTCCTGCAGGCTTATCCTGACATGACCCTCCAGCATGACAATGCCACCAGCCATACTGCTCGTTCTGTGCGTGATTTTCTGCAAGGCAGGAATGTCAGTGTTCTGCCATGGCCAGCGAAGAGCCCGGATCTCAATCCCATTGAGCACGTCTGGGACCTGTTGGATCGGAGGGTGAGGGCTAGGGCCATTCCCCCCAGAAATGTCCAGGAACTTGCAGGTGCCTTGGTGGAAGAGTGGGGTAACATCTCACAGCAAGAACTTGCAAATCTGGTGCAGTCTATGAGGAGATGCACTGCAGTACTTAATGCAGCTGGTGGCCACACCAGATACTGACTGTTACTTTTGATTTTTACCCCCCCTTTGTTCAGGGACACATTATTCCATTTCTGTTAGTCACATGTCTGTGGAACTTCAGTTTATGTCTCAGTTGTTGAAACTTGTTATGTTCATACAAATATTTACACATGTTAAGTTTGCTGAAAATAAAAGCAGTTGACAGTGAGATGACGTTTATTTTTTTGCTGAGTTTATATAGTTTTAACATTCCCAATAAAATTATGAAAAAAAGAGCTGAGTGTGACCCAGAATAAAGAAGTGTGAGGGTGTTGGTGGCGTACCTAGGTCCAGTCGGAGGCAGAGAGTCCCCAGGCCCTGCAGCACAGCCAACTGCAGGTTGTAGGATGGGTGTGGCTGTAAACTGGGCCGGCCCTGGCACTCACTGGAGCCTGTTTGGACAGCGAGGCAATCAGCGTGGGAAGCACTTCTTTAGACACCCTCTTCCTCAGGAAATATCTGCAGGTTTCCCACAGTGTGCACAGAACCTAGAGAGCAAACACAAACAGACATCATAATGAATTCAATTGTTCTAGATGAATCATGTACACTTTCATGACAGTCTAACCATTCTTGAAAACAAAAACAAAAAATCCTATGTGAACTTTTTCTAATTGATGTCATCAATTATTTACTCTATAAACAATCATGAAATGATCATTATTCCACTGAGTTAAATAGTAGTGTACTAGTAGTCAGAGTGCTTTGGGTCGTCAATCAGATGGTCCATTCTTTGAAGACAGATGTTACTCACTGAAACAGAAAATTAAGATATTAGAATCATAGCTACCATATACTCTTTAGGGAAGTAGTTGGATGCTGTTCAGCAGTATGCCTGCTCAATGCACTCTAGCAAATTCATTTTATCAGGATAATAGCTTAGAGGTATATCTTTGTTACCGAAATGTTCATTTTATAGGTCAAATTTGGTCTGTTGCTAATCACCCAAATCAGAACTTTGCCTGACCACCCTTGCTAAAGCTAGTTACCATCCTTGTTAAAGCTAGTTAGCCAGATATACAGTATCTAGCTATCTTAGTTAGCTAATGGAATGCTTAAATGACAAAGCTAGAACAACCTAACAAAGTAAGATTCAAATAAGCTTAAATTTGCTAGTATATATTTAGTGACGGACATCTGAGACGAACTCATTTCGAGATACAGCACTGAAACTAAATAAAGACAGGCTAGRTGTCCTAGAAACTGATGGTCCTAGCTGTCCGTCACACAAGCATCACTATTGCTGTAGTACGTCATTATTCTGCGACGCATACAGTTGTGTATGCTTCCCATGCTTGTTAGCTAGCTTTGGTGCACTTCATACTTTAAAAGAAAGGTATTGCAACGGTTTTCAGGTCAAAGTTCACTTCACCCAGGTAGCTAAGRGAGTAGCCTGAGATACTCTTTGGCTATGCTAACAGTAAGCTAGCTAGCGCAACATTTTTGCTGATGATACTGTACTTGTCTTTTATTAATATTTTTTTAATTTCACATTTATTTAACCAGGTAGGCCATTTGACAACTGCGACCTGGCCAAGATAAAGCAAAGCAGTACGACAAAAACAACAACACAGAGTTACACATAAACAAACGTACAGTCAATAACATAATAGCATAGTCTTGACCGACGTCGGTTGATCTAGCTAGCTACTTTGCATGTAACTTTAAGTCGTGAAATATAGCTACACGTGACAGTATTTGAATAATGTTTCTAGTCATGATCTATTATCACAAGATTCACAAAGGGGTTTGAACCCTGTGTGTCGGGTGAAAGGTCAAGCGGCCATCTTTGAAGCGATCCAGAGAGCTGTGGTGGTTTCTAGAATGCTAGTTAACTAGCTACTGTACTAGTACTGTAGCTAACGAAGAAACGTACGTTTCAAAGTAACGTTACAGCTACATGTATTCAAACGGCACATTACTAAATTATAAATAGATGTATTGGTAAGTAACGTACATCTAGTATCGTAGTAGCTAGCTAGTAAACAAAGCCAGTGGATAGATTAGCTAGCTTGCTAGGCTACCTATCTAGGACTTTCTAGTTGGCCATTTGTAAACAGATAGCTATTATAGTTGTCTAGCTAGGTAAACAAGCTTACACACTCATCAGTGTAAATGCGCATGTATATTTTACACGGGTTCGTAGCTATCCTGTTAGCGAAGAAAAGCACAAACAGACGATTAGCTACTAACGAGTAGCTAGACAGTTTTATGCAGCAGGTTGCGTGCTTAACTGGCGGGAACTTTGTTTTTGTGGACATTGTTGGTTTCCTCAGTTAACCTCAAATTTGTGGGGTGTGTAACGGTACATCAAAGAGTACTTTCTGGGCACATCATGTCTTCTTTTTCTGAGTCTGCGTTGGAGAAGAAGCTTTCGGAGCTCAGCAACTCTCAGCAAAGCGTGCAGACGCTGTCTCTGTGGATCATTCATCATCGCAAACACTCGCCGCTCATCGTCAAAGTATGGCACAGAGAACTGAAGAAAGGTGAGAGAACTTATGAACGTCGCCACCTCGACAACATTCTTTAACTGCTATTTACACACTGAAACGTTGATGTCACATGAAGTATGCCAAACCATATTTACCCGGTCTACGTTCTGTATTTGTCTTTCAGCAAAAAGCAGCAGGAAGTTGACTTTCCTTTATCTTGCCAATGACGTGATTCAAAACAGCAAGAAGAAAGGTCCAGAGTTCGCCAAAGACTTTGAGACAGTCCTTGTTGACGCTTGCTCTCATGTTGCAAGGTATGTGGTCTGATATGATACAGTTTCAGGGCTGAACTTGTCTAGCACTGAAATGTGCAGGTTTGTGATGCAGGCCTATGTTTAATTGTAAACTGGGTAGTTTGGGTACTGGTAGCCCTTGATCAGGACTCTCAGTTCCATTACACTACACATAAGTCATTGGACGAAGGCATCTTCTGTACAGGGGAGTTTTGGTAAGAGCCCCTATGCTCAATCTGAACATTAACACCCATCGCGTGCGGTACGGTTTTGGAAGCATAAGGACTTTCATATCAGCAAGAAATGTTTCAAAAATCAAAAGGTTAAATTGATACACACCTTGATAGGATTAGTGTTCTCACATGGCCATATCTCCATGTTACAGGGCTTGTTTATGGAAGATGAGGCGAGCACCTGTGTTAATTAGGGGCTCCCGAGTGGCGCAGCAGTCTAAGACACTGTATCTCAGTGCTTGAGGCATCACTATAGACACCCTGGTTCGAATTCCGGCTGTATCACATCCGGCCGTGATTGGGAGTCCCATAGGGCAGCGCACAATTGCCCCAGTGTCGTCTGGGTTTGGCCGGTGTAGGCCGTCATTGTAAATAAGAATTTGTTCTTAACTGACTTGCCTAGTTAAATAAAGTTGACATACAATTAGGTATATAGCATGCTCCGAACACCTGTGTGTGAGAGTAATTTGGGAAGTGTAGTGTCATCAGATGAAGGAACCCATAGCTGTATGGATCTGTGCAAAACTGCTACAGTAAGTGTACCTTTATTTGATTTTTTTTTCTTTTTTTTAAGGATTCTTTCTCGCTGATGAAAGACAAGGGCCATATGTTTCGAAAGCCGTATCGCAAGCAATGATTATTGACGTTACGAAACGTTAAAGCATAGCGTCGGGATTGTAGTTCACATGAGTTAGTCGTGGGCAAGATAATGGCTGAAAACTATAGGGAGAAAGCAGAATGTCGCCTAGAGTTTGAGAGCTAGGGTACCGGATGCTGATTAGCTTAAACAGCATTTCAGCCATGTGTATATCAGACACTATACCATGGGTATCATGCAAAAATACTTGTTTACTCTTCTGTTTATGTTGGTAAGCAGTTTATAATAGCATCAAGTCACCTCAGGGGTTTATAGTATATGGCTAATTAATGTTGTCACAATACCAATATCGTGATACTAGGAAGTAAAGAAGCAAAGGAAACAAAACATGAAGCAGACTTAATGTCTTAAGGAAAACAGTCCTTATGTTGGGAAAAATCAGCCCTATGTTGTCACCTAGAGTCACATTTGTGTGCAAGTTGTAAAACACAATATTTTACAATGCCAAAATTTACCTGGGGGTGTTAATTTTAGGCCCTGGTTAGACATTAACATGCTTCAAAACATTGGTAAATGGATTACGCTGCTACTGTCTTCTACAGCAGCATAACAAGACAAGAACAAAGAGGATCAAATAAGTTATTGAGTTGCTCGGTGAGGAAGAGTTGAATTTCATGATGAATCTCTGTCTCTTTCTCTCCCTCAGAGAGGCAGATGATGGCTGTAGAAGGCCCATCGACAGGCTGCTCACTATCTGGCAGGAGCGCAGCCTCTACAAGGCAGAGTTCATCCAGCAGCTGAAGCTCGCTATCGAAGACTCAAACAGCCCCCAACACCAACCTACAGGTACAGTCAGAGTCCCCTGGGTCTTCACTGATGGAGCAGTTCAGCTTTACCTAAATTAGTTACTGGTGATGGCTTGTTTCCTATGTAGGCATTTTGGATGTCAGATTTTCCAAGAAACATGCACGTCCAATTTGTTGTTTTTGTGAATATGGGTGTTTTCTTTCTAAATCTGTCGTACCTTTTGCAGAGGAGAAGAAGGCCCCTAAACGGACCTATCAGAAGATGATCCAAGAGCCGGAGGAAGAGGAAGAAGATGACTACAGGGGCAACATGTCCCCACAGAATTCAGACTTCTCAGGGCCACAGCTGGTAGGCTGAACCAACACAACTCCATAAGCCTTTAGCTCATTCACCAGTACTTTGTCTATTACACTGCAATTTGTGACAACTTCAGCTGGTGTGAAAAGATATCTCCCAACTCTCCTCTAGGTGTCAGTGATACAAAGGTTGTCTCATGGACTCTTGATTTGGAAGATTCTAGCTTTTCGTTTGTGCTCTGGTTGTGAATTGTTGTTTAGAAAAATGGTCAAGCTTGAAAATTMGATATTGTTGGCCAGAGCTTTCACATACCCTTCTCCTTCCCTCCCTCTCCCCTCAGACGGAGGAGCTGGTCAAAGCCCTGCAGGACCTGGAGAATGCAGCCTCGGGTGATGCTGCTGTGCGCCAGAAGATTGCCTCTCTGCCACAGGAGGTGCAGGATGTGTCCCTGCTGGAGAAGATCACAGGTAAGTCCCGAGGAAGCCTTCATGGTACCTGAAGCACAAGGAAACTTGACCCCCACCTTTCTCCAACCTCAATGTGTATTGTAGGCTTAATCTAGTCTACTACAAGGGATTGTGTTTTCTCCAACTTAATGTTGTTTCTATGCAATTGTTTCAATATTATGCCTAAGTAAAAACGCCACCTTATTTGACTTGACTCACCCTGTCCCTATAGATAAAGAGGCAGCTGATAAACTGTCCAAGACAGTGGATGAGGCCTGTCTACTGCTGGCTGAGTATAACGGACGTCTGGCTGCTGAGCTGGAGGACAGGAGGCAGCTGGCGCGCATGCTGACCGAGTACATCGGTAGCCAGAAGGAAGCCCTCACAGAGAGGGAGAAGAAACTAGAAGCAAGTCTAAATCATCAAAATCATTGTTTTGCTTGTCTGTTACAAACAAGCAATTAGAATGTGAAAAATTTACACTACCATTCAAAAGTTTGGGGTCACTTAGAAATGTCCTTGTTTTTGAAAGAAAAGCACATTTTGTCCATAAAAATAACATCAAATTGATCAGAAATACAGCATAGACGTTGTTAATGTTGTAAATGACTATTGTAGCTGAAAACGGCTGATTCTTTTAAATGGAATATGTACATAGGTGTACAGAGGCCCATTATCAGCAACCATCACTCCTTTGTTCCAATGACACATTGTGTTAGCTAATCTAGTCTAAAGAAGGCCAGTTTTATTGCTTCTTTAATTAGAACAACAGTTTTCAGCTGTGCAAACATAATTGCAAAAGGGTTTTCTAATGATCAACTAGCCTTTTTAAAATGATAAACTTGGATTAGCTAACACAACGTGCCGTTGGAACACAGGAAGGATGGTTGCTGATAATGGGCCTCTGTACACCTATGTAGATATTCCATTAAAAATCAGCCGTTTCCAGCTACAATAGTCATTTACAACATTAACAATGTCTACACTGTATTTCTGATCAATTTAATGTTATTTTTATGGACAAAATGTGCTTTTCTTTCAAAAACAAGGATATTTCTAAGTGACACCAAACTTTTGAACGGTAGTGTATATTTTCCCATTATCCAACTACAGCAGCTTTGTGAGTCACTTGGATTGTTTAAAAGAAGTAGAAAGTGGACCCATCGGAACTGTATCGTCTGACATGGGTACTGTTCTTTGTATTGCAGGAGTACAAACAGAAGCTGGCACGAGTCACGCAGGTGCGCAAGGAGCTCAAGTCTCACATCCAGAGCCTGCCTGACCTCTCTCTGCTGCCCAATGTGACGGGAGGCCTGGCCCCTCTACCCTCTGCTGGAGACCTGTTCTCCACCGACTGAGCTTCCTGCTCCCTGTCACACCCTGCCTCTCGCCAGGGCACACACTCCCTGTCGAACCCGCTCACTAGCTACTGAACCCTAGGGAGAGACTGAGAGGGACATTGGAAGCTTGGGGACATCCCTGGTGGGAGAGACAATGGTTGTTGAAGATTCCGTTCCACCAGCTTGGACAATTCTCCTTTACGTTTTTATTCTGAATGCCAGTCAAACGCTAGCTAACTGATTCTGTGTTGAAGAGAAAAGTTGGTCATTAGCCAATCCCCATTTTTGTGTTCATATGGTGAGATGGTGGCTCGCACACACACTAGATCACGTGTCAAACTCATTCCACTGAGGGTCAACTGTCTGTGGGTTTTCACTCCTCCTTTGTACTTGATTGATGAAATAAGGTTACTAATTAGTAAAGAAATCCCCTCACCTGGTTTCTGTGTCTTAGGAAAAACCAAAAATCTGCCGACACTATGGAATGAGTTTGACACCCCTGCACTAGATCGTTGTGACAGCTTTGTGAAGAGACACATCACATTTATTTTAACGGCTTTAAGTTGGTTGCTTTTAAATGTTGATGAAATTTCAGGTGATTTTTGTTAGGGTGTATGTAGGGAGGGGGCCTGTTTTTCCATGTAGGTTGCATTTTGGTTGTCATTATTTACCATTCTCTGTAATTCCAGCTCAACACACAGAAAATATCCTTACCTTCAGGTTTGTCATCAAGCATTTTGTCATACATAGCACATCATCGGTCAATAACGTTTCATCCATGTAGTGGTGTTTCTCAATCCATTGTGAAATAGTTTAGCCCTCAGACAAGTGACTGATTGAAGTTATTTGAGCAAACTGGGGTCAGATTGAGACACTCACTGTCTTTGCTGAGCTCTGCTGATGTCATCCTTTGTCACAGATGATTGTATCACTTGGTACAAATGTCAAACTAAGGCTTTTCGGGACTGGGCCCGGCCACTACTTATTCAGCATTATTCAGACTTTTTTGAAGAGTAGCAGAAAGTAAACATGGTTCGTTCTGTCACTAGTTTGGATTATGGGCACAGACCTGGGAGATAAGTGTTTCCCCATGTTGGAGAATAGTAATAGGACATCTGCCCCTGGAAATGTTGCTTTACTACAGATGGTAGACCTGTGTGGCATGTATTTCTCTCTGCCGATGCTTTACTACAGCAGTAGTTTCACTAATAAAATAATTCCATGGATACAAATCAAATGGAACCATTTGGAAAGAGCTGTGCTGACTGGTTTATACTCTGACTAATGTGACATTGATACGCTGGACCTGTTTATTTTTTGGGGTGGACGTTTGGAATCTTATCGACTTTCACCAGCGTCTTCCGACAGGTGGTGTCACTCATCCATGAAGACGATGGACTTTCACAGCGTTCACGAAATATATATATTTACTGAACAACAATAGAAATGCAACATGTAAAGTGTTGGTCCCATGTTTCATGAGCTGAAATAAAAGATCCCAGAAATTTTCCATATGGACAAAAAGCAAATTTCTCTCAAATTTTGTCCACTAATTTGTTTACATCCCTGCTAGTAAACATTTCTCCTTTACCAAGATAATCCATCCACCTGACAGGTGTGGCATATCAAAAAGCTGATTAAACAGCATGATCATTAGCTAGGGGCACCTTGTGCTGAGGATAATAAAAGGCCACACTAAAATGTGCAGTTTTGTCACACAACACAATGTCACAGATGTCTCAAATTTTGAGTGTGCAATTGGCATGCTGACTGCAGGAATGTCCACCAGAACTATTTCCACAGAATTTWATGTTTATTTCTCTACCATAAGCTGCCTTCAAAGTCATTTTAGAGAATTTGGCAGTGCGTACAGGCAAATAAATTGATAAATGTCACCTTGTACGAGAAGATTTACACGGTTATCAAAATCCCACGCCAGGGTAAGCCTACACAGCCCTTATTTTACATTTTCTGAAATCCCCTATGGGAAAAATGAATGGAACCATTTCCCTGTTTGACTGCTAGGTTTTATAGGTATTATGACTCATACTGTGGCACTCTATTAACAATGTGTTATATAGGTTTTGTATATTTCAACCAGTAGTTTTGAAAGTAGCGCTCACAAATGCATAAGTATTCACACCCCTGAGTCAATACATGTTATAATAACCTTTGACAACAATTACAGCTGTGAGTCTTTCTGGGTAAGTCTAAGAGCTTTGCACACCTGGATTGTACAACATTATTATTTTCAAATTTCTTAAAGCTCTGTCAAATTGGTTGTTGATCAATGCTAGACAGCCATTTTCAAGTCTTGCCATAGATTTTTAAGTCGAAACTGTAACACATTCAATGTCATTTTGGTAAGCAACTCCAGTGTATATTTGGCCTTGTGTTTTAGCTTATTGTACTCCTGAAAGGTGAATTCGTCTCCCGGTGCCTGTTGGAAAGCAGACTGAACCAGGTTTTTCTCTAGGATTTTGCCTGTGCTTAGCTTTATTTCTAGTCCTTACCAATGACAAGCATACCCATAACATGATGCAGCTACCACCATGCTTGAAAATATGAAAATGTACAGCAGTGTACAGCAGTGATGTGTTGTGTTAGATTTGCCCCAAATATAATTACAGGACATAAAGTACATTTCTTTGCCAACATTTTTTCAATTTGACTTTAGTGCCTTATTGTAAAAAAGGATACATGTTTTGGAATAATTGTATTCTGTACTCTGTCATTTAGGTTAGTATTGTGGAGTAACTACAATGTTGTTGATCTATCCTCAGTTTTCTCCTATCACAGCCATTTAACTCTGAAACTGTTTTAAAGCCACCATTGGCCTCATGGTGAAATCCCTGAGCGGTTTCCTTCGTCTCCGGCAACTGAATTAGGAAGGACACCTGTATCTGTGTAGTGACTGGGTGTATTGATACACCATCCAAAGTGTAATGAATAACTTCACCATGCTCAAAGAGATATTCAATGTGTGCTTTTTAAATTTGTTATATCAATCTACAAATTGTATTCCTTCTTTGCGAGGCATTGGAAAACCTCCATGGTCTTTGTGATTGAATCTGTGTTTTAAATTCTGAGGGACCTTACACATAATTGTATGTGTGGGGTACAGAGATTAGGTAGTCAGTCAAAAATCATGTTAAACACTATTATTGCACACAGAGTGAGTCCATGCAACTTATTGTGACTTGTTAAGCAAATGTTTACTCCTGAACTTATTTAGGCTTGCCATAACAATGGGTTGAATACTTACTGATTCAAGACATTTCAGCTTTTAATTTTATATTAACTTGTAAAAATAGCTAAAAACATAATTCCACTTTGACATTATGGGGTGTTGTGTGTAGGCCAGTGACACAACATCTAAATTGAATCAGTTTTAAATTCAGGCTGTAACACAACAAAATGTGGAAAAAGTCAAGGTGTGTGAATACTTTCTGAAGGCACTAAGTCACACATCAACACCTTCATATCGCTTGACCCATAAAGGCAATGAAGATATTACAAGTAGGTGCAGATTACAGTCTAGACGGTGATGCAACTGGTCAGAATGCTGTCGATGATGCAGTTGTAGAACTTTTTGAGGACCTGAGGACCCATGCCAAATCTTTCCAGTCTCCTGAGGGGGAAAAGGTTTTGTTGTGCCCTCTTCACAACTGTCTTGGTATGTTTGGACCATGTTAGTTCGTTGGTGATGTGGTCACCAAGGAACTTGAGACTCTCAACCTGCTCCGCTACAGCCCCATCAATGTGAATTGGGGCGTGCTCGGTCCTCCTTTTCCTGTAGTCCACGATCATCTCCTTTGTCTTGCTCACATTGAAGGAGAGGTTGTTATCCTGGCACCACACTGCCATGTGTGTGGACTAAAGGTGGTCAACAGTTTTTCTTCCTCTGGTTGCACATGTAACATTCTGGTAGAAATGAGGTAAAACGAATTTAAGTTTCCCTGCATTAAAGTCCCCGCCCACTAGGAGCGCAGCCTCTGGATGAGCATTTTCTTATTGGCTTATGGCCTTATARAGCTCGTTAAGAACGGTCTTAGTGCCAGGTTTGGTTTGTGGTGGTAAATAGACAGCTATGAAAAATATACTATTTTGGTAAATAGTGTGGTCTACTGCTTATCATGAGATACTCTACATCAGMCAGGCAAAACCTTAATATTAGATTTTGTGCACCAGCTGTTATTGACATATAGACACAGACCGCCACCCCAGTCTTACCAGAGGCAGCTGTTCTATCTTGCCGATGCAGCGTAAACCCAGCCAGCTGTATATTATCCATGTCATCGTTCAGCCACGACTCTGTGAAACATAAGGCACCACGGCCTGTGTCCCCTATATCTCTGTCTCTTCTTCATGCGAATGACAGGGATTTTGGTCGGTGTATGAAAATCCTTTGTGTCCGACTCGTTAAAGAAAAATCTTTGTCCAGTACAAGGTGAGCAATCGCTGTTCTGATATCCAGAAGCTATTTTCGGTCATAAGAGACGGTGGCAGAAATATTATGCAGAAAATAAGTTACAAATAACATGAAAAAAACACACAATAGCACAATTGGTTAGGAGCCCGTAAAAGGGCAGCCATCTCCTCCGGTGCCAAAATGTTATACATACAACATATTCATGTACAGCATATACTGTACACACAACATATTCATGTACAGCATATACTGTACACACAACATATTCATGTACAGCATATACTGTACACACAACATATTCATGTACAGCATATACTGTACACACAACTGTTTAGGTCGTACAAGGTCAGAGTCATTGTGCCGTGAGGTGTTGCCTCACTTTTTTTGCTGCTTGCCTGAGTGACCCGAGTTGGAAGTGTTCCATGTGACCATCGCTCGGTACAATACTGTGAGTTGCCTTGAGTGCATTCTGGATTTGGGGACTGAAGAGACCCCTGGTGCCATGTCTGGTGGGGTAAGTATGTGTGTCAGAGCTGTATGTAAGTTGATTATACAAACAATTTGGAATTTTCAAAACATTTATGTTTCTTACAAGAGGTGATGCAGTCAATTCTCCACTACTTTGAGCCAGGAAAGACTGGCATGGATTCTGCTTTCCTCGGTCTGTTTTTGCAGCTCCTGACCATATAACCAGGCAATAGTCAAGATGTGATAAAACCACAGCCTGCAGGACTTGTTTGGTTGAATGTGGTGTTTAAAATGTTCTTTATCACAGACAGACTTCTCTCCATCTTTACAACAACAGAATCAATATGCATTGACCATGATGGTTTACAATCTAAGGCAACACCAAGAAGTTTAGTCTCCTCTACATTCTCAAGAGCTACATTATTCATTACCAGATTCATCTGGGTATGGGGCAGTCAGACAGCGGAGGAAGCTAAGCTGTTAGCAGCACTCTGACCACTGCTGTACAGTCATTGATGCCTATGACTAGGTATCCTCCTTTCCCTTTTCCTAATATATGGATTTTATACAAATCCTTGTACTTTAGTGCTCACACCTACCATGGTACTGACTCACATAAACTCACATTCTCCTTCCAGAACAGTCTGCATCGGCATCTGACATTATCCAGGAGAACACGTCCAGCATCCCATGCTCAAACTGCAGAGGGAGAACCAGGACACAGGGATGATAGGAAGATTGCTATGGCTTGTCTTCTAATGTACGTAATTCTGATTCCCCATGATGTGTGCAGCATTTATTGTATCTATCACATAACGATCTTCTATGGAAGCACCATGTGTACCACAGGTGTCACGATCGTCTTGCTGAGAGAGAGTGGACCAAGGCGCAGCGTGTGCAAAATACATTCTCTTTTATTTTAGAGAAAAGGAAAAAACATGGAACGAACACTTTAACAAACTGAAACCAAAACAACAAACGATCGTAAAGCTAAAGACGTAAGTGCACACACAAGCTACAAACGTACAACATAGACACAGACAATTATCCACAAAACCCCAATGCCTATGACTGCCTTAAATATGGCTCTCAATCAGAGACAATGAACCACAGCTGCCTCTAATTGAGAACCAATCTAGGCAGCCATAGACATAACTAGACAACTACACTAGACACTACAAAAACACATACATTCCCCATGTCACACCCTGACCTAACTAAAAAACATAAAGAAAACACAGAATACTAAGGCCAGGGCGTGACAACAGGAGGCTGTTGAGGGGAGGACGGCTCATAATAATGCCTGGAACGGAGCAAATTGAATGGCATCAAACACATGGAACCATGTATTTGATACCATTCAAGTGATTCCGCTCCAGTCATTGCCACGAGCCAGTCCTCCCCAATTACAGGTTGGTGCCACCAACTTCTTGTACCTAGCAAAACATCCACGGGGAGGCTTTGATTTGTTTCGTTGTAYATTTGTAGATGAGACGAGCCTGGGATAACACATACTCCTACCTGTCTCTCTCTTCCTCCACGTAAACTGCATCCTCTGTAGCCAAGYAAAARAGACATCTGGGTTACAGATCATATCCATTACACAGCTCCTTGGTCTAATGATGGCGACAGATGGTGCAAAGTAAACACTTTAACTTTGTACCATCTCATAGCTCCACAATGAGATAGGGTGCAGGCCAGGCAGCAGGCTGTTAGCCAGCCTGCCAGCTTAGTGGAGTCTGCCACTGCACAGTCAGTGTAGTCAGCTCAGCGATAAATTCATGAACTTCTTTGACGAAAAGATCATGAGCATTAGAAAGCAAGTTGCGGACTCCTCTTTAAATCTGCGTATTTCTCCACCGTGTGGGACTGTGGGTCAATTAACTTTGTCAGAGTGGGTGCCCTGATTCTAGTTCGTGAGCTAGGCAGGCTACTGCCTGGGAAGGTCTCCCACTCAGAAGTACGAGATGGGGAGGGGGCGGGGGTAGGTGGACCTCAGGTCTCCCACTCAGAAGTACGAGATGGGGAGGGGGCGGGGGTAGGTGGACCTCAGGTCTCCCTACTGGAAGCCCGAGGTGGGGGAATCTATCAAAAAGCGCACCTCTAACTTTGTACAAACTAATGCAATTAGTTGTGCAATTTAGTTTGTGTGTTTCTTGTTTGAAGTGCAATAGTGTAATAATCAAGTTCTCTTCTTTGTAAGTGTGTTATTCTATTTGTGTATTTGTTTGATATAGGATTTGTGCAATTTAGTTTTATTTGTGTGTTTTTTGTTAACAATAGGGTAATAGTGCAATAATTCGATTCTCCTTTTTATTTGTATTTATATACTACAATTTGTTTCTATTTGTCTTTGTTACTTCTTTTTGATATTTATGAGTCTTATTTTAAATGTATATAGTTTAGGGGGGGGTGTTCGCCCAGGGACGGCATCCCTAGCTGTGTCCTCAGAGCATGCACAGACCAGATGGCTGGTGTATTTACAGACATATTCAATCGCTCCCTATCCCAGTTTGTTGTCCCTTCATGCTTCAAGATGGCTACCATTGTTCCTGTACCCAAGAAGGGGCTACCGTCCCGTAGCATTTACTTCTGTCATCATGAAGTGTTTTGAGAGGCTTGTCAAGGATCATATCAGCGCCACTTTACTGGCAATCGCCATCACACTGCACACTGACCTATCCCATCTGGACAGAAATAATAACTATTTAAGAATGCTGTTCATTGACTACAGCTCAGCATTCAACACCATAGTACCCTCCAAGCTCATCATCAAGCTGGAGGCCCTGGGTCTTAACCCCGCCCTGTGCAACTGGGTCCTGGATTTTCTGACGGGTGGTTAAGGTAGGAAACAACATCTCCACTTTAGTATCAGGAAAACTACCTGCCCTCCAGGACACCTACAGCACCCAAAAAGATCATCAAGGACAATAACCACCTGAGGCACTGCCTGCTCACACCGCTTTCATCCAGAAGGCGAGGTCAGTACAGGTGCATCAAAGCTGGGACCGAGAGATTGAAAACAGCTTCAAGGCCATCAGACTGTTAAACAGCCATCACTAACTCAGAGAGGCTGCTGCCTACATTGAGACCCAATCACTGGACACTAATAAATGGATCACCAGTCACTTTATACAATGCCACTTTAAATAGTGTTTACATATCTTACATTACTCATATCACATGTACAGTATATACTGTATTTTATTCCATCTACTGCACCTTGCCTATGCCGCTCGGCCATCGCTCATCCATATACAGTACTTATATGTACATATTCTCATTCACCCCTTTAGATTTGTGTGTATTAGGTAGTTGTTGGGGAATTGTTTGATTACTTGTTAGATATTACTGCACTGTCGGAACTAGAAGCACAAGCATTTCGCTACACTCACATTAACATCTGCTAACCTTGTGTATGTGACCAATAAATTTGATTCGATCGAGAATTTCTAAGCAAACAGCTGGAGGCAGGGCTTTCTCCTATAGAGCTCAATTTTTATGGAATGGTCTGCCTATCCATGTGAGAGACGCAGACTCGGTCTCGACCTTTAAGTCTTTACTGAAGACTCATCTCTTCAGAAGGTCCTATGATTGAATGTAGTCTGGCCCAGGGGTGTGAAGGTGAACGGAAAGGAACTGGAGCGACGAACCACCCTTGCTCTGCCTGGCCGGTTCCCCTCTCTCCACTGGGATTCTCTGCCTCTAACCCTATTATGGGGGCTGAGTCACTGGCTTAGTGGTGCTCTTCCATGCCGTCCCTAGGAGGTGTACGTCACTTGAGTGGGTTGAGTCACTGACGTGATCTTCCTGTCCGGGTTGGCGCCCCACCTCGGGTTCGTGCCGTGGGGGAGATCTTCGTGGGCTATACTCGGCCTTGTCTCAGGGTAGTAAGTTGGTGGTTTGATGAGATCCCTCTAGTGGTGTGGGGGCTGTGCTTTGGCAAAGTGGGTGGGGTTATATCCTGTCTGGTTGGCCCTGTCCAGGGGTATTGTCGGACGGGACCACAGTGTCTCCTGACCCCTCCTGTCTCAGCCTCCAGTATTTATGCTGCAGTAGTTTATGTGTCGGGGGGCTAGGGTCAGTCTGCTATATCTGGAGTACTTCTCCTGTCTTATCCGGTGTCCTGTGTGAATTTAAGTATGCTCTCTCTAATTCTCTCTTTCTCTCTTTCTTTCTTTCTCTCTCTCTGAGGACCTGAGCCCTAAGACCATGCCTCAGGACTACCTGGCATGATGACTCCTTGCTGTCCCCAGTCCACCTGGTCGTGCTGCTGCTCCAGTTTCAACTGTTCTGCCTGCGGCTATGGAACCCTGACCTGTTCACCGGACGTGCTACCTTGTCCCGGACCTGCTGTTTTCGACTCTCTCTCTCTACCGCACCTGCTGACATTTACTCCTGAGTTGCTGACCTGTTGCACCCTCTACATTACAGCCACTGTGATTATTATTATTTGACCCTGTTGGTCATCTATGAACATTTGAACATCCTGGCCATGTACTGTTATAATCTCCACCCYGCACAGCCAGAAGAGGACTGGCCACCCCTCAGAGCCTGGTTCCTCTCTAGGTTTCTTCCTAGGTTCCTGCCTTTCTAGGGAGTTTTTCCTAGACACCGTGCTTCTACATCTGCATTGCTTGCTGTTTGGGGTTTTAGGCTGGGTTTCTGTATAGCACTGTAACAAAATATTGTGATTTACAGGCACACCAGGGATTAAAAATAATGTGATTTACAGGCACACCAGGGATGAAAAATAATGTGATTTARAGGCACACCAGGGATTAAAAATAATGTGATTTACATTTACTGGCACACCATGGATTGAACAGCAGTACAAACTCCCACAGTTTGACTTTCTGGCCCTGGTCCAAAGTCAAGAAGTACAGTCCAATGGGGACATCAGGAGGAGAGGACACAGACACTGAGATGACATTCCCAGAGGGAGTAGTAGCGAATGCACTCCAGCCTGTCTTTGATGCAGAGTCAGTCAGGCGGAAGGTAGCCTTGGTGCCTGACTCCTCTCTCGGCAACAGCCCTGTAGAAAGATACACAGGACAGATTTGTTCAGGACATATCAGTGGACCGTATGCAGAAAGGAGACACCTAAAAGTACATACCTGTAAACTCATATCTAATCTTGCTGTCTAAATACTGAATGTTCAAGCAAGGATTCCCCGACCAATGAGGTCTTTATATTGTGTCCACAGTACTGTACATGTCTCTGCTATGAACCTGAAGGTGCTGACGCCTGCTTGGAACTGACTCCCAGATTTTAGGTGCAAAGTGATGGTGAATGGCAGGCCTCTTCTCACTATCAGTCGGTCAAACCCATTCTGTTCGGTGTGGTGAGTAGTCATGCTGATTTTACTCTCGAAAATGCATTGTTCTATATCCAAGGCTGTGAAAGAAGCCAGATAAAAAAACATTTCAATCGTATGAAGACCATTTTCTTAAGTAGTAATGTACATTAGGGACACCTTCCTAATATAGAGTTGCACCCCCCCCCCCATTCTTGATACACACTGGGAACTGTTGAGCATGAAAAACCCAGCAGCGTTGCAGTTCTTGACACACTCAAACCGGTGCGCCTGGCACCTACTACCATACCTCGTTCAAAGGCACTTCAATCTTTTGTCTTGCACATTCACCCTCTGAACGGCACACATACACAATCCATGTTTCAATTGGCTCAAGGCTTAAAATCCTTCTTTAACCTGTCTCCTCCCCTTCATCTACACTGATTTGAAGTGGATTAAACAAGTGACATCAATTTTCATCTGCAACAACTTCCAAAATGTCAAGCTTATTTTCTGCTGATGGTATTTCATTGCAAAATAAGTCATCAATTGTTTAACAACCTATCAACCAAGCTGTCAACCTTGGAGTGTTTCCATCAGTAGACACCAGACATTTTTTTTGTAGAACCATAGTACATTTTTATCTACTGTAAGTATAAGGGCACAAGGCGAGACCCATATGCAGACACAGGAGGCAGATGGTTGAACTCCGATATTTATTATAACACAAGGGGTAGGCAAAAGGCAGGTCGGGAACAGGTCGAGAGTCCGTAAACCAGGTCAGAGTCCAAACAGTACAGGGCATTAGACAGTCTCAAGGTCAGGGCAGGAAGAATGGTCAGGACAGGCAAGGGTCAAAACCAGGAGGCCTAGGAAAAACCGACACTGGGAAAAACAGGAACTAGGAGATAAATACTGGTTGACTTGGCAAACAAGACAAACTGACACAGAGAAACAGAAAACACAGGGATAAATGCACCGGGGATGATGAGCGACACCTGGAGGGGGTGGAGACAAGCACAAGGACAGGTGAAACAGATCCGTGCGTGGCAGTAAATCTGTACACTAAAGAAGCGTTGCTCTTCTACCTCGATCCAATAGTTTAAATAATGTCTGGTGTTACTGGTCTAGAGAGTGTGCTTGATGATGTCCTCGCTTCAATGTTACTTCAGGGATATTCGTAGTATTTATAATATGACCATGTTGTCTGCCAAGCCACGTCCTCCTTGAAGCTTTTTTTAGTCACGTTAATTCCTTCCTCAACATGATTCAAATGGTTTTCATCACATAAAGATGCCATAGTGAAACGTACGTTTTTAAATTCAGCCTATAGCTATACCACTTACTATACAATACCAGTCAAAAGTTTGGACACACCTACTCATTCAAGGGTTTTTCTTTGTTTTCACTATTTTCTACATTGTAGAATAATAGTGAAGACGTCAAACCTTTTAAATAACACATATGGAATCATGTAGTAACCAAAAAAGTGTTAAACAAATCAAAATATATTTGAGATTCTTCAAAGTAGCCACCCTTTCCCTTAATGACAGCTTTTCACACTCTTGACATTCTCTCAACCAGCTTCATGAGGTAGTCACCTGGAATGCATTTCAATTAACAGGTGTGCCTTGTTAAAAGTTAATTTGTGGAATTTCACATTATGGCAAGAAAAGCTCAAATAAGCAAAGAGAAACGACAGTCCATCATTACTTTAAGACGTGAACATTTCTACAAGTGCAGTTGCAAAAACCATCAAGCTCTATGATGAAACTGGCTCTCATGAGGACCGCCACAGGAAAGGAAGACCCAGAGTTACCTCTGCTGCAGAGGATATGTTCATTAGCGTTACCAGCCTCAGAAAAAGCAGCCCAAATAAATGCTTCACAGAGTTCAAGTAACAGACACATTTCAACAGCAACTGTTCAGAGGAGACTGTGTGAATCAGGCCTTCATGGACGAATTGCTGCAAAGAAAACACTACTAAGGGACACCAATAAGAAGAAAAAACTTGCTTGGGCCAAGAAACATGAGCAATGAACATTAGACCGGTGGAAATCTGTCCTTTGGTCTGATGAGTCTAAATTTGAGATTTTTTGTTCCAACCGCCGTGTCTTTGTGAGACGCAGAGTAGGTGAATGGATGATCTCTGCATGTGTGGTTCCCACCGTGAAGCATTGAGGAGGAGGTGTGATGGTGTGGGGGTGATTTGCTGGTGACACTGTCTTTGATTTATTTAGAATTTAAGGCACACTCAACCAGCATGTCTACCACAGCATTCTGCAGCAATACACCATCCCATCTGGTTTGCGCTTAGTGGGACTATCATTTGTTTTTCAACAGGACAATGACCCAACACACCTCCAGGCTGTGTAAGGGCTATTTGACCAAGAAGGAAAGTGATAGAGTGCTGCATCAGATGACCTGGCCTCCACAATCACCCGACCTCAACCCAATTGAGATGGTTTGGAATGAGTTGGACTGCAGAGTGAAGGAAAAGCAGCCAACAAGTGCTCAGAATATGTGGCAACTCCTTCAAGACTGTTGGAAAAGCATTCCCGGTGGAGCTGGTTGAGAGAATGCCAAGAGTGTGCAAAGCTGTTGTCAAGGAAAAGGGTGGCTACTTTGAAGAATCTCAAATCTTAAAGACTCACATGTAAACTTCACACCTGCTTGCAGGCCTGCATATACTTTACAACAACTTTAAAAAACTTCAACAAATAATAACTCACTTTTTTAAATTTTAAACATTAACCTTTTATTGTTTTATGTTACATACATGAATAAACACAGAGGTTATAATTAAATGACTGGCCAAATGTAAATAAATAATATCTCAATTAGTAATTTGTTTACTGATATTGTATGTAACCCATTTGTGACACAAACTGTTCAGGACAGCGGAGGGGAGCTATGGTAGAGGAGCGTTGTGGCCTACACAACAATGTTATCTGATGCTTAACCGATGGCTATGTGCTGACCAAAAGGGCTACGCTTGGTCAGTCAGGTCACAATGTTTAGTCATGGCCTGTGACCTCTGAGGTGTCAGGATTCACATTCCACTGAAGGAGGTTGTTCCCATTTCTTCTGATTGCACAACATCAATGTGAGCTGATGTTCAAACCAGCTGCTGGGGAAATACAGGAAAAAGTACTAAATTCTCTACAAAAATGGCACTGATCCTATAATAAATAGCTTTTCAGTGAGAATTATATACATTGGGTATTATAGAAAAACCAAAATATAACCCAAAAAGTGTGGACAATGAACAAAACTAACATTGATGACAGTGGTTTCAAAGAAAGTCTCACCATATTGACATGTTAAAAAGATAGACTGTGATTCAATCAGATCAAGAGTTAAACCCGCGTTGGCCGTAACTGCAGTGTGAGTTGACAAATTGGAGAGCGGCTGCTCGTGTGTTCAAAACGGCGATAGAAAGTGTAGGCTCTATCGATGATAGAAATAATGACAGGCTAATGCATATAGCCTGTTTGAAGTGTAGACAACAGCCTAGAACAGGGATGGGCAACTTTGATGGGGGTGGGGGCCACAAAAATCTGAATTCATCATGAAGGCCCCCTCCCCAAAACAACATCGCCAAAACAACCGCTATGCAGATGTTGTTTACCGCAGTTCTTATAGAACCTAGCCCTAAGCAAAATTGCTTTCAGTTTTCACAGAAAAGAAAGATCTCAATAATGTACATGGTTTGTAATGAATATTGTAAAATAATATGTTGACTATTAGAACAACTGAACTGGAGAAGTCAGAAGACACTGGTTTCTGATGAGTTGAGAATGCCAGATGGACCCCTTAAATTATTCTAATTTAGTGTTTTTCTCCCTTTCCAGAGATTTTCACAGCAATATAGTACAAAGCTTTCTACCCAAATGGGAAAAAAATATTAAGTAACTTGCTGCTCCTCTGCTATCCCACCTGGATATCAATAGTTGATCCCTAATTTATCTATAAATCTGGGCAGGAAATCATGTGAGTGCCACCTGACAAGTTGTCCTGAGCCTGCAGAGAATACTAATGGGAACAAGTGTTTCTATAGTCAGTTGTTTGAGTTTGACATGTGTACCGGTACATTATAAACAGTGTTAAATGTGTGTAATTTGAAGAAGAAAAATATGAACCCATATTTGACATTTCATGGGAATATGGGGTCATCAAGAGAGTCAACATGACATGGTGAGAATGATGTGTAAATTCCAAAGAAATCCCTTGTAAAAGTTAACAGCTGAAATACTACTAGTATTACAAAGACAAAAAAGTATGTTTTATGAACCAATGACAGCAAAACAATAGCCATTCAGTTAAAGCAGTAGCTGATAAAGAAGTGGTTGCTTAAGTAGTATTATTAGATAAATGGACACCATAAGCACTTTAAAAACTGACCACAGTCCATCATGTGTTCCTTTTCATGATATTTCAGCTAGAATATTCCAGATACATTAGTTCTTCAAAGACAAAAAGTCACTTTCTCTTCAGTGCTTGTTAACTAGTGGTCCATTCAGTCTGTTATCATAGTTTTCAATTGACTGTCAGCCTGATTGCTCTCCATCATCATTGCTCAGAGATCCACAGGATGAACCATCTAGAAGGAAATCCATCCCATAATATGTTAAACAAATACATTGCACATGTATGCACCTTGTATGGTAATAAAAAGTACTGTATTTGGTCTCAACTCACCCGTTAAATCCACTGGTTAAACTTCTGTTGATTTTCCTATAGCAACCATTTCTTTGCCCTGTGAAGAAATTATTGGCTGTAAGTTTTCTTTGATCTTTATAGAGATTTTATATACAAAATGTAACTAAAATTATCCACGTGAAAATGTACAGTGTAATTATTATGAAGGTTTACTATTAGGTCCAATTACTGGCATGATCACATAATTTCACCACACCTTTTGCAGGCTCTGAGGAGCAGCCAGCYCTGGTGGTTTGGGAGCAATGGAGGGCTTCTTCCTGATCGTAGCAGGGGAGCTGTTCTTCCTGAGATTGGGTGCTGCTGTTCTCTGGGTGACACAGGACTGGGAGCTTTGGGACGTGACAGATGACGAGTCCTCCACCTCTCCACCAATGGCAGAGAGGCAGCTGCACTCCGAGCTGCTGAACACACTGCCACTCTCACCTGACGACTCCATGCTGTCCACTGGAATCAACAGAAAGGTAAGTAGATATGGCATCCCCCACGTTTAGTCACATGCTTGCACATATCAAGTGTCATGTTCTGTATGTCTGTTTGTGTTAGTCTGCAGTCATGCACCATGCATAGGGCCCTGTGTTTTGGTTAATCATGTCACATTACCTGGATTTCAACCTTTTATTTAAAGATTTTTCATCAAACTGTCCCCTTTTCTTTTTATGTCAGATGGTCCAGCACCATCCTCAGACAATTGCTTACAGTTTTTGGTCTAATTCTCATTTCTAGAAAAGACTTAAAACAAGGGTTAAAATTCAGGTATTTTGGCACGATTAGCCCAAACACAGGGCCCTAATGTAAGAACAAGAAAACTCACTGAGAAGATGAAGATTTTGTTTCTGGTGATTATGATGGTTATTGAGGTCATCTTCAGTCACCGTCACAGTCTCCGGGGAGGAATAGACAATGTGATTGGTTTTCCCACCTTGTATCTGGTTACCAGGGTAACCTACAGGAGGTAAAGAACCTCGTCCAGAGGAGGAAGATGAGTGGCTGCAGGAGGTAGAGACACTACTGCCTGAACCAATGGAGTTGGGCCGGAGACATTCAAGATCTGTTTGTGGAAAAGACGGCACAGGAGCTGACAAAGCAAAGAGACAATTCAGTCAGTGAGTACATGTGTTGTCAGTTCATGGGTATGGGACTTGGCTGTGGACTTGTTACCTCTTCCTAGCAGGACACATTTGGCGGCCCTGTCACCGACGCCTGCCCTGTCCCAATTGACGGCCCTGTCACAGATGGCTGCCTCGTTAGGCTGTATGTCCATGAAAGGTTTCCTCCCCGTGCCCATGAACACTCTCTCCTGTATCCTCAGCTCTACAACACACCAAACACAACACCTGTCTTAATGCTCAAACATACTCAACCAAAACATCAATTGGATGTATTTAGTGTCTGATATGGCATTTGTTCACAATTGCACCCCCACAGGGGTTTCCAAACTTTTTCACTCAGGCTCCCATTCCAGCATTGGGGAAAATCCCCAACGTGGCATCACATCTTTTTCTATGGACACAAGCACTGTTCATGACACACTGTTCACACCCCTCTTGTTGGCGGAGAGAAAAATGTGTAGTTTTAAAGCTTATTTCCTGCAATTCTACACATTTAGTCATGGTGTGCAGAGAAAATTGTGCAGTTTTAAAGCAAATTTTCTTGCACTTCTATACATTTTGCCATGTCTAATGTTTATTCGTGTGGTATTTGAGTGACTCAAACATTACAAGAAAATCTATGGGCTAAAAAACTTAGCTAAAGAACATTAGCTGACATGGGCTAGTTGATCTGGACATTTATAACAAATTCTAAATATCTCTCTAAGGTATGTAATGACTAACATGCCAAGAGGAACTGATGATGCAATACCCAATTTAGAAATAGCAACTTGTGATTCTACTATTACAACTTTCAAGATTAAGTTGAAAGCCAGACTGAGTTCCCCCCCAAAAATGAGGATTCACCTCTGCTGTAGGCAGCTTGTTCCCAGAGGATCTGCTCCAGGTCTCTGGTCCAGGCGCTTTTCACCTCCGCCCTGTCAGCCTTCAGAGTGTACGTGTCCTGGAACTTCCTCCTCCGGAACCAGATCTCAAAACAGAAACCACTCTCTCCAGAGTTATGGGTCATCCCAATATCAGATGTCTAGATAGAAACAGAAGTGAAAGAAAGACTAAATAAAGAATGCTTGCTGATACCAATGTCAACATAAGGACTGGATGATTTGGTCTTCGTATAGCAAATATAAAGGCTGTTAAGATAGCATTATTTTTATTGAATAATAATTACAATGCTCAAAATGCATTCTTTAAATTGGGTCTTATGTTGGTTTTTTTTAAATAATATTGTATTACACACCTTGAAAGACTGTTTGTAGATGTACACATCATTGCCCACATTGGTCTTCTTGGTCTTGCTGAAGAGGATGAGATCCTGGAAGAGGAAAATACGGCGGGAGCATTTCTTCTTTCTGAAGAACACGATGAACTCATCCTGGCGAATCAGCTGGCCCTGCTCCTTTAGATTCACCTGGTGGCGGAGGGAGGAGTGGAGAAAAATACATCCATGTTTATTCCTGAAAATCCTTGATACTGTTCATACAATAATGGGTGATCATTTCCCATGTATACGCCCACATTTACCCCCCATTTGGACAGCTGTTCATAAGTGATACATTTTGGAGATTGTGATGATTTGAATGGTAAACTTACGTCACAGTCCTGGATTGCGTCCATGGTGAGGAGGTCGTTGCCATGACGCATCTGGAAGCGGACCACGTCGGCTGCAGCCTGGAGCTCTTCCCTGTCTCTCTGAGGCCCACACATCCCCAGCATGTCCTGCAGAAGCAGGCTGTACTTACTGATCCTCTGGATGGGCCTCAGGAGGTAGGAGGACAGGTCCATGTGATCCCCCAGCTCCTGCTGCTTCCTCTGAGGTGGGAGGAGAGGAGACAGAGGATTGGTCACAGTAGGGATGGCGAAAGCATTGATAGGAAGTGAGCATTGATCTTTGACATTGAGCATTGATGGGAGTACCTCACCTTGAAGATGTCAGGGCGATGGTGAAGGATTAAGGCATCTGATTGAGGCTTGTTCTTGCTGTAGAGAGCATAGAGGCCTAAACTGTCTCTCTACATATAGGGGGAAGAGTTTACAGTCACAACAGGAATATTAAATGTATTCAACTTCAGTAGCAAATTCAGCTAAACAACAGAGTTATAGGACTCAAGCTTAACATGTAACTCACGTGTCTCAGGAAGCAGCGAGCCACTTGTAAAGGCTCTGTCTGACAGGCATCCAGCTCTCTGAGGAAGAAATGGCCGTGGAAGTCATACAGCTTCTCCAGGTTCCCAAAGATGACTCCACGTTTGCCCCGCAGGTCTTGTGGCACGTCAGGCCTCTCCAGCAGGGGGAGGTAATGAGTCAGGATGTAACCCAGGGAGCGCACATACTCCCTCTCTGTTAACAGTAGCTCTGCCATGATCCGCTGCAGCTTCCTACAGATAAAGTTACATCAACAACACAGCCAAACACACATTTTCAGTCCTCTGGAAATAACAGAAAATGAATAATTGAAATGTACCTTTGTCAAGATAGTGCAAGCTTAGAGACAGAAAGAGTAGATGAAGCAAAAGTAAAAACACATTGAGTCAATCTAAGGTGAAGGTCTTGCTCCATTAAGAACTCACATAATATTGCCAGCCTTCTCCTCTGAACTTGCCAATGATGTTGTTCCCTCACACCTCCTCACTGATGGGCTAGTATTCCTTGAAGAGGTCCTCTCTGCCCCCTCTTGGACACTACAGGATTCCTCTGAGCAGAAGCTGCCATGCCGTGAGATCTGGAACTTCTGAGCGGCCTGCAGGATCCGACAGGAGGGTTTCCCATGGGAGCAGGAAGGTGTCTGGACGCAAGACTCAGACTGACTGGACGTGGCGGTCGCACACGAGTCCTCGCTCATGGACCGGCCCAGGCCCCCGCGTTGCCACGGGAACCACTCACAGCCCACAGTGTGCGAGTGGCAGGCCTCTCTCCCTCTGGYCTCTCTCTCCGCTCTCCTAATGGATCTGATATGGGGAGAGGCCGGCATGGTGGTGGTCTTTGACCGTTTACAAGGTCTGTTATTCTCAGGCTTGAAGTTTATATTACAGCAGGTCACAGAGTTGTTCCTGCTCTCCAAGGCCCCGTGATACCTTCCCATCATAGAGCCTGATGGGGGATTGTACCAGTGTGGTGGACCAGGTCTGGGCAGTACCAGAGCCCCATCATGATGAGTCACTGTATGAACCAAGGCCTCATCCTCACCAGCTCTAAGTTGTTCATGCCAGGGGCCTGTGTTCCGCAAGGCCCTCTCCACATCCTGCAGTCTCTCCTCTAGCTGCTGCCTGACCTCCTGACACTTTAGCCACGCTACGTTCCACACCCGCATGCCCCTGGAGCCCCTCAAAGCACACGCCTGGGCCTTCACCTCCTGGAAGAGCTCTGAGGAGAACTGGACAAAGCTCTCCTGGTACATCTGGAGTGTAGAGACATCATCCGTCTCTGGGCGTCTGACAACCTGGTCCAGGTATTGTCTGCAGTCTTTGGCCAGCTCAGTAGCCTGGAAGAAAGGCAAAATATTTATCCAAATGGAGTGGCTGTGGATCCGACTTTTCTGGAACTTTCTTCCCGACAGCTAAACGTACCGAAATGTCTGCGTATGTGTGATTCTCTACTTTACGCATAGTCTCTGCTCTACTCGTAGAGAACAGGCTACTCTGGTGAATGGTGCTTGTTTAAAGGGAACCTTTGTGATTTTGGCAATGAGCCCATTTATCTACTTCCCAGAGTGAGATGAACTTGTAGATAACATGTTTTTGTCCCTGTGTCCAGCAATTAGCAATTGTACAAGAGCTAGTTAGCAACTTCCTTCAAACTGCAAGCAGAGACATAAAAATGGTATCTGTGAGATCAAATGGTCACATTTTTCTTTCATGTGGCCAAAACTCAACAGCAGGCCAAATATGTGCTTCGATTGAAACTAAACACAGGTAGGGTATGCCTCGCTCACTGTACATAATGCAAAACAACAGTGTAGACTACATCGAAACTGTAGCCTGTAACTCAAGAAGATCTAAATGCATATCCCCATGAAACTGATTGAGATCAAATGGTTGATATGTAGATGCTGCATGGCCGTAAAACTTAAAGAATCATCATTCACAATTAACAGTGAGAACAAGGGAGGTTCTCTACGAGTAGAGCAGAGGAAGTAGAGAATCCCACACATGGGTAGAAGCTGAGGGTAGAAGCTACGGGACCTGTAGCTGTCGGGAAGAAAGGTCCAGAAAAGTCAGATCCGCAGCCTCAGCCTATTCAAAAACCTTGAAAGAGACAACGGAGTTGACAGAAATTCAGGCTTCATCATTTCCCCCTATATCCCTACATGTCACCATCAGTATGGGTTTTATAACATGTTGTAGGTAAAATGTTTACTAAACAACGTGGAACAACAACCAATCCAGTATTCAGTATAGACACCAACCTGCTCACAGAAGTTGCACACAGTGACCATCGTCTCCAGCTCACTACAGCACTTCTCTGCCCGGGAGAGGAAGTCAGCCAGGCCAGATTTGAAGGTGCAGACCATGGTCCTGAACACCTCAGTCTCAGGGTATGGAGATGGGCCCTGGATCTTCTCTGCCTCCGTCACCAGGGCCATAGCCTTGTGCTTCTGCTCCTAATGGACAGTTACAGTAAATATCTGATTCAATTGAAACATGGACTTTCATGGGCACTTACATTTCTGCATGAAACAGTGTCACCACTTTGCGTCATTGGGTGAGTGGAGATAGACTGACTTACATTGGCTTTAGTGAGGAATGCACTGAAACTACGGAGAGTCTGCTCCACTCTTTCTCTAGAGTCCTCCACGGATTCTGCCTCCAACAACCGCCGTTCCCCTTCTGCATCAAACCATTCCCTGATCTACAGAAGGGGGGGGGGGGGTTACTAAATATCCTAAGTGTTTACCTAATGGATATGAAGTATGTATATTGTATGAGGAGCCTCTGAATGTACCTTAGAGAAGTGGCCCTCCATTTCTCTGAGTTGGAGCAGGTATTCAAGGTGCTCCAGGGACATGTTGGATCTGTGCACCAGCACATGGGCCTGCTCCTCTACATGGTTGTACATGCAGGTCACAGAATCCACTGCATCACTGCACAAAGCGGCCATAGGTCAAGGGAATAATACACTGATAAGCATCCTTTGAAGAAGGCTCACAATTATCCCGCTCATAATAAACAGTGACAGGTAGTATACCTGTAATCCTCACAGTGAGAGTATCTGAGGTCACTCTCCCTTCTCAGTCTAGCCAGCATGGCTCCTCCCTCCCTTTGCAAAGCGACCAACTGTCTGTCCTCCAGAACATCCTTCATCAGAGTTCTCTGTTCTAGAATACACCTCTGTACATCCTGCCACACAGGGAGAGAAGGGTTTGAGGATAATAAGAACCAGTAGTCCATTCCAACATGTTTTCAATAATACAGTGTCGTCAAGGTTAAATCCAATACCTGCACTGTGTCAATCTTACGGCCTTCCTCTAGTTTCCTGATGGCCGTTAGTAGCAAACCTGAGGCCTCTTGGAGATCTGACATAAAAGGATGAAGTTTCTGAAAGATAAATGTTCTGATCATCAGACGTCAAAGCAGAACAACAAACAAGAGTTCTGTAGTATCTGTTAAAAGGCCGTGGCATAATATCCAGTCGAAACGTGACTAAATGTTGTGCCAGTTTTGGTGTTAGGCAGGTTTTATTATATATATTTTTTGCTGGGTGTCCTCTAGGGGTCTAGTTGAAGGAGCTGCAGCCAGTCCTAGTGGCTTTAGGACAGGGTGTCCTCTAGGGGCCTACCTGATGGAGCTGCAGCCAGTCCTAGTGGCTTTAGGACATGTGTCCTCTAGGGGCCTACCTGATGAAGCTGCAGCCAGTCCTAGTGGCTTTAGGACAGGGTGTCCTCTAGGGGCCTACCTGATGGAGCTGCAGCCAGTTAATGTGGTTGTAGGGAAGGGTGCCCTCTAGGCCTGAGCTCAGCTGGCTCCCCTCCACCAGCTTGTGCAACCCCTTCAGTGAGGTCACCACAGCAATCTACTTATAGATAGAGAATGGCACAGTCAGTGACATCAGAGAGCAAGCCACCCAGAATGAATGCATTAACTGTTTCTGAAATTATAAGCCTGATGGAAATCATTAGAGGAAACCCTTGATTCAGATCTGACCTGTAGTCTAGGACATTTCTCTGTGCGATGGCAGCTCTCCTTCTCCACTAGSATCAAGACACTGTGTATTGCATGGGGAATCTGCTCCTGTAACATAATCCAAATAGGAGAAGTCACAGTAATAAATAGGTATGAGTAAATACAGTAGCCTATAACTGCAGGTAAAACTGAGCACAATCTGGGGAGTAAAGACACGAATAAACAGAGGGAAAAGTCCAGAGTCCGGGTAGGAATAAAAAAAMAATTCCCCGTTATGTCAAGATCACAATTTATTTATCTCATGATCACTACATAACAAAAGTTATTTTGTCGAGATTACAAGGATTTTCTCATGATCACGACATAGCAAAATAGGAGTGGACGTATTGTGGATGTATTGATGACAGATTGACAGTATGGCTGAGGCAGCAGAGCCCATGGTGGATCAGCGCATACGTTTATATTGATTGCTACACTAAGGGATGGTACATTTCATGCTAACATCACACTTTCATTTGTGTTTGGCGCTCATTATCAGTGTATACGTTAGAATGTTAGCAAGCTAAATGTCCCTTACCTTGTGCCAAGAGCWTGTGGGGTAGCTAAGCCCTCATGAGGCTTTTAACCCCTGAACGATGTCTGACAGGCAAAGCCTGTTTGCCACCCCCAAGCAACAACACAGCTAACTTGGCTAGACTTGTGAGTGAATGAGTGACTGAGTACGAGCTAGCTAGTTAGCTAGGTAGTTCAGTTAGCTAGACTAGTTTGTTAACTATGCTGGTTGTTGGCTTGCATAACTGATACAGTATGTGTATAATTGTAAGGGACACTTAATGTTTTATGGATAATATTTACATTTACAGAGTGGCTGTATCCATTCCTGACTGGCTGATCAGATTACATTCCAGCCTCAGAGCTTGATCAGATTCAATAGCATCCTCAGAGGCTATAACCCACTCTGGATTATATGCATCTGCCTATAAAGCACTTAGACAGTTAGTCTGACTGCAAGGAGCCTTAACTATAAAACAGCCTACAACGCAGCATCCTGACTTTTCAGCCTCAGAGGCTGAAATTGAATCTGATCAGCCTGTCTTGAATGGAGCTCACCCACAGTAAATGTAAATATTATCCACAAAACAAGTGTCTCTTATAATTTGAAACATATCTGTTATGCAAGCTAACAACCAGCATAGATAGATAACATGCTAGCTTGCTAGCTAACAAGACTACTGTTAGGATTTATGTTTAAGCATAATAGCCTGTTAGCATATTGGTTGAAGAGGAATATTGTTTTGTTACACACATACACAAACTATACAGAGGGGTGTGGGTGTGTAGGTGAAAGGACTGACCAACACAGGCCATAAAAGTTGTGGACAGTCTAGAGAGGGGAGGGGTGCATCTCTCTAGACCAACGAGGAGGTTAGAATACTGGACAATACCATATTAGGAACTGTTTTAGTGTAGAATCGACAGACCCAAGACGGAGCTAATCTACCCAGCAACCAGATGTGYACAAAGGAACGCGCCAAGGGGCCAGCAAAGGGGGGCAAAGTCTAAACCAAGCCCAGCCTKTACTGTGATAGGCTAACAGACGCGTTGAAACGARGTCATCACGGTATAAGAACAGCTGTTTACGTACTTCTTGCCAGTTCTCTGTTCATCCTGCGCGGTGAAACAGCGAACCCGTATATACGAAAATTGCYTTTGCCATTCATTGTTTGCGGTAATTAAACATAATTAAAGAAAGTTAACAGACCTTGCTTTTTATGTATCCTGACACCGGATGTGTTACACGCAGCGTTCACACTACCTAGCTAACTAGCTAGCTCACCAGACTAGCCAATTTAGCTGTGTTGTTCCTTTCATGCGATTGGCTGTGGTCTTGGGGGCCAGCACGGAGCCTGTGAGACATGCCCCAGGAGTGCATTGCGATCAATGCAGCCTCAAGGCTCCTTGATGTAGTGGTTATTGTGCATCTGAACAAATGAATGGATCATGCGTGGTACTTTTCATTATCTTGTGATCTCGACATAACAACTGAGATAAATAAGTTGTGATCTCGACATTACAAGGGAATACTTATTTAGATAGCTGCRACCCTCTTGTGGTGATGTTGTGTAGTGATGATTCCAAAATGACAAGGAAGATGCCAAGTCTTCTTACCTGAACCACCAACAAGGCCTTATTGAACTGTGGTGGAGGTGGAGTCTTCCGAGCATCAATAACTAGTGTCATTCCAAGTTCTCTTAGTTCTCGCCTAGAAATTATAAAGATGAAAACAATGAATTAAGAATACAATCCAATGGTTCAGGCTACATAAGAGAGGGACCAGCCCAGGGGGTATCATACATACCTGATTACGGAGTGGAGGTAGAGCAGAAGTTTGCTGAGTTCCAGACTAGACACTAAAGGAGATCTCCATCCTTCCTTGTCTCCGTAGACCTCAACCACCAACCGACCTGTCCTGTCTCTGCCACCTGAGTATGGGAGAGGGGAACATGAGGATCTGATACACTTTCCTTGGACAGATATCATACACCTCTGTCTCTGAGGCAAACCATGTAAGGGGGTTTTCCATACCAGTTAGACATGCGACTCCCATCTGGAGATGGTGAGTGCTGGGTTCTGCTGAGGCTGGTAACAGGACCTTAGAACTGGGCACAGCATAGTGACCCAGGGGCTGCTGGGTAATTTCAAGTGGAGGGGTCTGGTGTCCGTTTGTAACGGGTATGGAGGGTTGGCCAGCCTGGGAGACATCTTTAGGAAGGAGGGATCATACAGAGGYATGTGATATATTTAATATACTACAGAATAACAGCAACATGCCATGCTGTAGACCTCTTACCTTGGTTGGGCAGTCTCCGCCTGTTCATCTTTGGGGAAACCAGTCCAAAAGCTGTGGTGTTTTTACATTTCACTACATGTAAGCTGGGAATCATCTTTGTAGTGAAGTCAATGTCCCTACTTTTTCTTCCTTGTATCACAACTTCACACTTCTCTGATATGTCCACAATAGTGGTCGACAGAGAGGAGGGACATCTCCCATCATCCTCTATGGTGTCATTCAGGCCTTGTAAAATTCCACTGGATTTGGTAGTCATTTCTGTAGACTCCCTAGTGCCACATAGGCCTTGCAAAACTCTACTGGATATAGTCTTACTTTCTCCAGACTTCCAACAGGGAACCGTGCTAACAGGGGGAGTCTGGTCATGGTGACCTGGGTCTGGATAGTAGCACTGCTGGGAGGGACCAGGACATAATTCTTTACCCTCTGGTCCCAGCCTCCCCTCACATGGACTAGCCTTCTCCAGAACCGCCAGTGTATTTAGTCTATTGTCTCTCTCAATGGTAACAGGGTTCTGCAGTGCTGAATGGTAAGACTCTCTGTACCGGCACCTGATCTCCTCTGCTTTGGACACCTGGCCCATTCTCCTCCTCATGCAAGGGGTGCAGGGGGGGTCTTCGGGGAGTCGGACGGTTCGGCCACAGTGTAACGGTTCCCTGAGGGGCCGGTGGGGGGCTGGAGCCAAGGCCGGGGGCGGGGGCAGGGCTGGAGCCGGAGGAACACCAGGCCTGTTGAGGGTGACAAGCCTAAATATGGGTGCTCTGGGGTGTGTGTGACTGTGAGCCCCACTGAGCAACGCTTCTTTCTGCTTAGTGAACTCCACCAAGTCTATGTATTCCCCCTCAACTTCAGAGGTGTTGTTGCTGCGGCTGTCCCATGTGTTGGGAGACACCCAGCCAATGGGCTTAGCCACAGGCCTATCCTGATCCACCTTAACCAGCCTGGAGCAGTTACTGTCCACCAGACACAGTGACACTGCAATGCCATGTTTAGCAGGAGAGATCCTAGTCTCCACAGAGTACCCAGAGGCAGGGGGAGGCAGCGCCAACGAGGGCCCTGGCCTTGCCACTTTCTCCTGTTGAGTAGCAGCAGGGTTAGGAGATGACAAGGCCATAGTTCTGGGTTTATCCACAAACTCAGGTAGAGCCACCTGTGCCCATGGCACCTTCACCATGCCCTGGTCTGTGGAGAGGATACAGTGGCTGAGAAGGGTGCCATGGCGGCCATGGTTGAGCTCCCCCAGCCAGTCCTCAGTGAAGATGCAGGGGTAGGAGGTCTCAGGGATGGGTGTCTCCTCTACCTCCCGACCCTGTCCCTCCTCCTCCCCCAGCAGGCTCCGGACCACAATGCGGGCGGACTGTTCAGAGAAGGGTGCCACCTGCAGGTAGAAGTCCCCTGGGCGCAGCAATAGGGGGTTGATGGAGGCAAGCTGGATCACCACCTTCTCATGCAGACACAGAGGCCAGCCCTCACAGCGGAACACCACATCAGAGTACTGGGCCTGACGGGAAAAATGACAGACATTTCTTTACCATTTAATTTGTCTTTACACTTAGCATTACTTTGCAAGCTTTGTAATTGAGGTAACTTTGTTTTGTATAGGTGGTCTTTATTTTAGCCTATTTGCCTTATATAATGTGTATGGTGAACTGTTATGTATTTTTTGTATAGCATCTGTGTTGATGTGTATAGCTCTGAGGCTGTTGACTCACACAGGCAGCCTGCTGAACACTCTCAAGGATGTGTTTGGCTGTAATGAGGAAGTCCAGCAGACACTTGAGTGCATCTCCTTGGTAACGTTCCTCTATGACCTGGAAGAGCTGGCTCAGGACGGTGGGGGCTGTGGCCTCGAAGGGAGGGTAGAGGACTGAGAGGGTGTTCTGGATGGACCTGTCTAGAGACTCAGGGTTCTATTAACATAAGAGACAGGCCTGAGGTCAGCACAAACATAAGTAAAATATTCAAATGTTTTTTTGGGCCCAAGAAAATATGGAGATAAAGATTAGATACAGACAGGAGTTGTTTTTCACATACATAGGCTGCGGTACATTTGTATCACATATCGAATTTTGAACATCTAAAAGCATTTCTGCATTCCTTTAAAAAAAGCTTAATTGACATCCATAAGGTCATAAAACACACAAACACCATTGTCTGCTATCCTTTGTTCCTGGCATCCCTTAGTATGTTTCCAGTAAGACCTCAGACCTCAGACCTTTTTCCTTCTTCCTTCATACAGAACAATCCATAACCGTTCACCAGAGACAGATGTTGACAAGGACAAAGTTGCTGTGGATGTCAGGGGGGCTACAGTATCACATGAGATATTTGAGCAGCATAAGCAGCATATCGGCAGATACCAAGCATCCATAAACAGACTGGGGGTCTCTGCTAGAGGAGAGGCCTGGTTTATGGTTTCACATTCTCTTTGACCTCCTCCGTGGTGGCCCATCAACCACTTTTAGGCCCTGCTTAATTTAGCTTTGTGAAAGCCATGCGTCTGCGGTGGGAGGTAAATGTATATGTGAATGTTTCTTGTCTCAATGGAGAGTCTCTGTAGGAGGAAACATGGTTCTATGGTCCCTGGTGCAATGTGGTTAC
The DNA here is from genome assembly GCF_002910315.2 of Salvelinus sp. IW2-2015. Taxonomy (NCBI): domain Eukaryota; kingdom Metazoa; phylum Chordata; class Actinopteri; order Salmoniformes; family Salmonidae; genus Salvelinus; species Salvelinus sp. IW2-2015. The sequence continues at coordinate 20,823,974 of NC_036847.1, forward strand.
CATGCCTTGCCAAGCTACGTAGACTGATTTCAATATAATTGCAGGGATATTATGACTGGCAAATGTTACTAGACACCACCCTCTTTATTGTTCAATTATATTTCAACAGATTGTGAATTAGAATAAATTTACACAATAGAGTTATGAAGCCATTTTATCAACAATACACATTTTCCTCAATGGGAAAATCAGTTGCCTACTTGCTCATAGTGATGAGTTTGTTTTGAATGGAGAAATACCACTGTGATGATTCCACAGATCATTCCACAGAACTCAGTGTATACCAGCTCTGGTGTGGAGATGGAGGGAGAGTCTGGGCATATCAGGTCGTGATCAGAATGATCCCTTTGGACCTTGTCTGGCTGACTAGCCTACTTCCTTTAAAGCTCTCAGTTATTACTCCATCTACTAGTCTATGTTGGACAGGAGAAAAACCTAACCTTTGTCGTTTGTTGTTATCAGACTGGCCGGTATTGCCCGGAGTTCGTTCGCCAGGGGAGGCATCTCCTGCCTCTCTACCCCCATCCGATAGCAGAGTCAAAGGAACACAGCAAGAGGAGCATGGCAATCAACGATGGTCGCATGTCACGAGCCGTGGAAGCCGAAGGCAGCGGCCTCCCGCAAAGCAGTATACACTCCCAACGAGAGGCCTGGAGCGGATACAAACAACAAATAGTTTCACCGCCCTGGAGCCTGATCTTTCTGCACCTTGGTCGCTGAGGGTACCTGTGTCTGCGGCCGCAGTACTTACTCCTACTCCTTCCCCTATGATTTCAAAGTCGACGTCGGCAACCTTCCATCCCTGCTCTGGATCGAGCGAGGCTTCTCCATCTGTCGGAGGCCTGCACCAGGCGCCGGGAGCTACGGGGCTCAAGTTATCCTGCCTCTTGCCCGTCCTTAAAGGGTTCTCAGAATCCTGTGAAGCATGGGAGTGGGCAGATTTCCTCGTCCTTCTTGCCAGCCCAGATTTTGGGCAGCTCCATGGTAAGAAATGTGACTGTTCCTGGTGCAAAAACAATGTCCTATCCTGGAGCTGGAGTAAATGACATTACTAAGCTGCTCCAGACTGTACTACGCCAGGACATGGACATTGATTCTATCATAGTCCATGTGGGTTTTAATGACATTATGAAGGGCAGCTCTGAACAGTTGAAACTGGATATCAAAGAGCTGATTGACTCTCTGCTAGACACTAATAAAATAGCCATCATATCTGGCCCTGTGCCCTCTATGAATTGTGGCATTGAACACTTTAGCASGTTTCTTTCTCTTCACAACTGGCTARGTGATTATTGCAGCTCAATGGGTGTAACTTTTGTTGACAATTTTGATACCTTTTGGAAACAGAACACGTTTTATAAGGAGGATGGGATCCACCCAAATCATTTGGGTTCCTGGATCCTTTCAGAGCATTATAAGGCTGGGTTGAGACAATGACTTATCAATGACCCAAGCCCAGCTCAGTTAATCCCTACCATTGTGTCGCTGAGTCATCGTAACGCTTTAGCAAATGTACATGTAATGTAATGTATGTCCCTCTAACTGCCCTGCATGCCTCTGCTGATCCTACAGCTATTGTATGCAGCAATCATGTGCCTATGATCCAGATTTATGCTGTTAGCACTGAGGCTGTGTGWCCTAGTAGGAAGTCCACTGTGAGCAGCTCACCCTGCACTAACATAAATAACATGAGCATGTCTACTTCTGATAAGCTTCCCAGTAAAGCAATGAAAACAAACAAGCATCCAAGAAAAGTGCTCAAAATAGCCCACGTTAACATATGTAGCTTAAGAAACAAGGTTCATGAAATTAATCACTTGCTTGTAACCTATGACATTCATACTCAAGAAAAAGCTTCCCTGTAACCAGTGCCTGCAATCTGGTTCAGGTTATCAGTCAACCTACCAGGGTAGTTACAAACAGCACAGGAATAAAATCATCAACATGTATTGATCACATATTTACTAATGCTGAATAAATGTGCTTGAACGCAGTATCCAGATCCATCGGATGTAGTGATCACAATATAGTAGCCATATCTAGGAAAACCAAAGTTCCAAAGGCTGGGCCTAATATAGTGTATAAGAGGTCATACAATACGTTTTGTAGTGATTCCTATGTTGTTGATGTAAAGAATATTTGTTGGTCCATGGTGTGTAATGAGGAGCAAACAGATGTTGCACTTGACACAWTTATGAAATTGCTTATCCCAGTTACTAATAAACATMCACCCATTAAGAAAACYACTGTAAAAACTGTTAAATCCCCGTGGATTGATGAGGAATTGAAAAATTGGTTGGTTGAGAGGGATAAGGCAAAATGAAGGGCAAATAYGTCTGGCTGCACAACCGATTGGCAAACATACAGAGAAATCATGTGACTGAACTGAAAATAATAATAAGAAAKTACACTATGAAACAAAGATAAATTACAAAGAATGATAMTAAAAAGCTTAGGAGCACCTTCAATTACATTTTGGGAAAAAAGGCAAACTCAACTTTATCATTAATTGAATCAGATGGCTCATTCATCACAAAACCGACTGATATTGATATAACTACTTAATGATTTTTTAATTGGGAAAGATTAGCAAACTTAGGCATGACATGCCAGCAACAAACACTGACACTACATATCAAGTATATCTGACCAAATTATGAAAGACAAACATTTTAATTTWGAATTCTGTAAAGTGAGTGTAGATGAGGTGAAAAAATGATTGTTGTCTATCAACAATGACAAGCCACCTGGGTCTGATAACTTGATTGGAAAATTACTGAGAATAATAGCGGACGATATTACCACTCCTATTTGCCATTATTTTWTTTTTTTAAGCCTCCTAGAAAGTGTGTGCCCTCAGGCCTGGAGGGAAGCAAAAATCATTCCGCTACCTAAGAATAGTAAAGCCCCCTTTACTGGCTCAAATAGCCGACCAATCAGCCTGTTACCAACCCTTAGTAAAGTTTTGTAAAAAAATTGTGTTTGACCAGATACAATGCTGTTATACAGTAAACAAATTAACCACAGACTTTCAGCACGCTTATACGGAAGGACATTCAACAAGCACAGCACTTACACAAATTAGTGATGATTGGCTGAGAGAAATTGATGATAAAATGATTGTGGGGGCTGTTTTGTTAGACTTCAGTGTGGTTTTGACATTATCGATCAGAGTCTGCAGCTGGAAAAAAGTATGTGTTATGGCTTTACACCCCCTGCTATATTGTGGATAAAAAGTTACCTGTCTAATTCCCTAGGGCAGCTGTCTAGGCCCCTTAATTTCTTCAATCTTTACTAACGACATGCCACTGGCTTTGAGTAAAGCCAGTGTGTCTATGTAGGCAGATGACTAAACACTATACACGTCAGCTACTACAGCGACTGAAATGACTGCAACGCTTAACCTCTAKGGGATCGGTGTCTTTCCCGCGGGACGGTTGAGCTAATGTAAGCTAATGTGATGAGCATGAGGATGTAAATAACAACAACAAAAAATCCCAGGACACAGGCATATCTGATATGGGCAGAAAGCTTAAATTCTTGTTAATCTAACTGCACTGTCCAATTTACAGTAGCTATTACAATGAAAGAATACCATGCTATTGTTTGAAAAGAGCGCACAATTATGAACTTGAAAATGTATTAATAAACCAATTAAGCACATTTGGGCAGTCTTCATACAACATTTTGAACAGATATAAAATGGTTAATTGGATCAGTCTAAATATTTTTTACATACACTGGTGCCATCTAGTGGCCAYAATCTACATTGTGCCTGGGCTGGAATAATACATTATGGCCTTTCTCTTGCATTTCAAAGATGATGGTACAAAAAGAATACAAAAACACACAATTTTTTTCTTTGTATTATCTTTTACCAGATCTAATGTGTTATATTCTCCTACATTAAGTTCACATTTCGACAAGCTTCAAAGTGTTTCCTTTCAAATGGTATCAAGAATATGCATATCCTTGTTTCAGGTCCTGAGCTYCAGGCAGTTAGATTTGGGTATGTCATTTTAGGCGAAAATTTAAAAAAAGGGTCAGATCCTTAATTATTAATTATCAAAGAGCTGCAGTTAGTTTCAGAATGGGTGACAAGGAATAAGTTAGTCTTAAATATTAAAACAATTAAAAGCATTGTATTTGGGACATATCATTCTCTAAACCCTAAACTTCAACTAAGTCTTGTAATAAATAATGTGGAAATTGAGCAAGTTGAGGTGACTAAACTGCTTGGAGTAACCCTGGATTGTAAATTGTCATGGTCAAAACATATTGATACAACAGTAGTTAAGATGGGGAGAAGTCTGTCCGTAATAAAGCGCTGCTCTACCTTCTTCACAGCACTATCAACAAGGCAGGTCCTACAGGCCCTAGTTTTGTCGCASCTGGACTACTGTTCAGTTGTGTGGTCAGGTGCCACAAAAAGGGACTTAGGAAAGGTGGAGGAGGTAATTGACTTCATTCAGTACTTGCATTTGTAAGAGGTATTGACATGTTGAAAGCACCAAGCTGTCTGTTTAAACCACTAGCACACAGCTCGGACACCCATGCATACCCCACAAGACATGCCACCAGAGGTCTCTTCACAGTCCCCAAGTCCAGAACAGACTATGGGAAGCGCACAGTACTACATAGAGCCATGATTACATGGAACTCTATTCCACATCAGGTAACTGATGCAAGCAGTAGAATCAGATTAAAAAACTTACAAAAATACACCTTATGGAACAGCGGGGACCGTGAAGCAACACAAACATTGACACAGACACATGCATACACACACATGATAACATACACACTATACACACACGCACACCTGGATTTTGTGTTGCAAATATGTGGTAGTGGAGTAGGGACCTGAAGGCACACACTTAGTGTGTTGTGAAATCTGTTATGAATGTATTGTTGTCACGATCGTGTGGAGGAGAGACGGACCAAAACGCAGCATGTGGAAAATAAGCCATCTTCTTTTATTTTACTACGAAGATGAACATGAAACGAAACACTATTACAAACTATACAAAAACAACAAACGACCGTGAAGCTATAAACGTAGCGCGCACGCGCACGCGCACGGGCACGGGCACGGGCACGGGCACGGGCACGGCACGGAGCACGAGGCAGCAGGGCACGCACGGGCAGAACAGGCACGAGGCACAGGCACAGGCACAGCCAACAGGCCACAAGGCATCAGGCACAGGCACAGGCACACCGGCACAGGCACACAGCGCACAGGCATACAAAACGTTCAAACATAGACAATTCCCCACAAACAGCTAAAGCCTATGGTTGCCTTAAATATGGCTCCCAATCAGAGACAACAATAACCAGCTGTCTCTAATTGAGACCCAATTCAGGCAACCATAGACTTTCCTAGATACCTACACTCAACCATAGACACAGCTAGACTACTATACTAAACATAAACCCAACTACTCTAATAAACCCCCTAAACCTTACAACCACCCTAGACACTACAAAAACCACATACATTCCCCATGTCACACCCTGACCTAACCAAAATACTTAAGAAAACAAAGAATACTAAGGCCAGGGCGTGACAATTGTAATGTTTTTAAAATTGTATAACTGCCTTAATTTTGCTGGACCCCAGGAAGAGTAGCTGCTGGCTTGGCAGCAGCTAATGGGGATCCAAAATAAATACAAATCTCTGCAGTGCACCCAGTAACCAAATCTGCATTCTGGCTACTCAATTTGTACACTTTTATGAAACAAGAGACTAGCCCTCTCCTAAATCTCAGGACCATTTCTGCAAATAACATGAACACTCCCACTTGATACCTCCAAAGACAACAACCATCTTGCATGACTGGGTCACCACAGTTCAGACCGTTCCCCAGTAAAGTGTAGAGGAGGTAGGACATCACGCTGGACTGGGGTCCCCTGTATTCGGTGGTGGGCTCATAAGTATTTAAAATTCAGAATGTTGTGGAGATTCAGTACTGTGGGATTTTCATTTTATAAATATTTGGATCATTGTCTTGGAAAGCTGTGTTCCTCCTGAAGGTGATAGAAGCACCTGCTTCGGGGTCCAGAGAGTTTCTATGAAAGATATGTTGTGTTCTTCAGTCTGAACATTGTTTCCACGTCATTTCAACCCAAATATTCTATGTGATGACGTTGAATTAACGCAGAAAACTGAWTGGATTTGCAGAAAGTCATAAGTGTAAGGGAATTTTCGTATTTTTTTTCACCCAACTTTTAACCTAAATCCAATGACAGGGAGACATTTTTGGTTGATTTCACGTTGAATTCACGTTAGTTCACAACTCAACCAAGTGTAAATCGTTAAACTGACATCTGTGCCAAGTGGGATGTGATGCAGGGTGGGGCTTGAAGTTGGGTCAATAGAAAATCATAACCTGGGCTGACCCATTGGAACATGTCACTGACCTGAAAACATCTTTCCAGCACCTGTGGGGGGTTCTGAATAAAGCCCTTGTGTTATGTCATACTATAGTTGAATGCTTCTTGATCTCCGCACATAAGTAACCTACCCTGCAGTGCTATTTTATCAAGGCATGATAACAAGCTCTAAGAAAAGCATGACAGGTCACTGCTGGTTTGAAATGAAAAAAGATGAGCGCATCCAAGGGTTTGTAATGTGGGAAAGGGGCATTAGCAGGGCTAGCAGGGTCATGACTCACGGTTACTGTTATGTCTGAGCAACAAGAGAGCACCCTGTGGGTGTAAACAGCAAGTCTGCCTAACGGTCTACTGCTGAGTGCTGACATTTTGCTGAAGAAACACTGGGGACTAAATAAATACACATCCCTCACACTCGGTCACTAAAATAAATGTCTTGTCTCAGATTGAAGTTTATTGCATTAGGATATCCCAGTGTGGGTAGAGTACATTCTGATATTTACCCAAACAACTCCTTCTAAGCCGGTGGCGGACTTTGAACTATCTTTAAGTATTTCAGTATGAATTATCTTGTATACATAATGTCTGGGAGAAATACTATGTATAATAGCGAGCCCATGGATGATGTAATTTAGCAGAGCATCAGAGCCATTTCTGACACCAATATAACTTCAAATAGGCAAAAGCTACATTTTCTGTGTTGACTGTTTTTTTAAACGTTCAACAAATCAGGTGCGGATTCTCCCAGACCAGACCAACTAACTTTGTGATGTCTGAGCGACAGCTCTCTAATGGTCATCAGGAGATAACACTGTCCTGTCAGCCACCCCCAGGATGACCGTCCAAATACCACACATCCTTCTCAGTGATTCTCCAGGGCAGACAGGCACAAACACACAAAATGAATGGTGAACTGGATTGGCTGCTTGACCAATAGAGGGTTGCTATAGCATCCGTCCCTGTGTATCTCTGATATCCTACATCCTGGTACATTATTCACGTTTCTATTCAACATTTTAGCACGTGGGTTAGTTCTGTGTGACTGCTTTTGAATCAAATTATAACCTGCTGTGGCAACCACTAAGCAACCAACACATACTGGCTTTTTAGGAATGCTTCAAACTGGAGATGAGGACAAAAGTGTGTATTGTTTAGTTGGGATGAGCTGCCTGTCAATAACCAACCAAGATGCTATACATCTGTTCAGTTGAGAAGCTGAGAAGCACCTACCATGTATCCAAAGTATAAGACCTTAACATAAAGCCATGGCGCTTGTATTTAGAAGGAACCTCTTTCAATAAAATATGGGAGTGAATAAGTAAGAAAAGTACACTGCTGTTCATATTACGGTCCCTGTGTTGGTGATGTGCTTTAGTCTTACGTCCTTTAGTCTTAAGGCAAATAATGCAAACTAACACAGTACTTAACAAGTTTTCTTTGTAAGCTCAATCATCTGTGCTGTTTGGGTTTTGTGCCCAGATTTCGACTAATTAAATGTACTGGCGTGCCGTGACATTCATATCTGTGATCTAAATAAATCAATATTGCTGTAACATTGTTTTAATTTACGGGCCAGTTAACAGAATGATCTCATTGCATAATTTGAAACAAAACTCAGCCCAACTGCACTAAAGACACACTGCCGAATCATTACAGACACTTAATCAGGAGCTGTCTAGGTTTAGTGTCTTTTGGGTTCCATAAATGGTTACCCTGAGGGGGGCAGACTGACTGCTGCACTTTTACACACTAATTCAACTCTCCAGGTAAATTGGCTCCTTGAAAACTGTGCTTGTCCCCATAATAATGGAACTAGCTATATTATTAAATAGAGGGTAGAATTTAAAGATAACTTCTCCTTGATAATACCGGAACAAAGTCATGCTACATGTTACCTGAAGTAAATTGGCCAGGGGCGCATAACATGCTGAGGGCAAGTATCTTGCATTACACAGCAGAATTTACAGACAGGCATTTAATTACATAGCAGTAGATTTCCTAAACATCTTAGTTAACCACCTCAGGTTAGAACGTGCTAACGCCCTCCATGAGAACACGCCAAATGACATGAGAGAAAATAAACACAGGCCTAATCTTGTGGCTCTACTGTAAACCACCACTTAGCCACTAAAAAAGCAGATGTTATATTCAGTTTGCTTTGCAAATGTGGCCTTTCTTGCGTGCAAATGCTAATTATGATGCCTTGAGCAGCAGAATGGCTTGAAGTTGGTGGCAAACCAGTAGTCTAGCAGTAGCAGTGATCTGAAAAACTTCACTTCATTATATTAAAAGTGGGGGATCAGTTGCACATCGTCCTACCTGTAATTAAGTCACAGCTGAACATAGTGTTATTCAAACTGCCAGTTTTCCCTCCCTCCCATGATCACAGATATAACAAGTACACATAGAGCATTAACTTAAGGCCTGAATTGTAAGACGTTCCATGAGTGATCTCAATGTTTGAGAGCTTACTGAGGTAACCAGGCAAGACAGTAGATCATTTTTACTGCTGAAGAAAMAACTCTTGTTTTCATGTGGTGATTCAGTGGAAACATACTGATATGATGGTCACTTCAGTTCCTAAGCCTACCTCTCCAATGTACTCTCATCCAGAGCTATAAAGAATATAAACATATAGCCATCCCCTCTCCAGAGTTTGAGTAGCACTTGAAACAGCAAAACATTAATCTAGTAATTTTTCCCCAAAGGGATCCTTCGTGTAATTCTATGTGCTAGACTCATGCCTTGCTTTTAAAAGGGGAGATGCAGGGCAACCAATACAGTGAGTGTTTTGTGAAATCACTGGGAATGCACAGTAATTTGAAACCCTCACCTTGAGTCAAAACATGTTGCTGTGTAGCTAGATATGTTAAGTGGGAGTACAGGGACATGAAACCCTACACGTGTGTTTGTAATGACAGACATTATAGGGCCAATTTAGAAATTTGAAGTATGTAAATGTAAAATATTTAAAAACATGATGGACAATGATGAAAATCATATCAAAACAGCAAATACTGACAATAAACACATGAAATGGAATGGCATAAAGTCAAAGTAAGCCATATTGAGCAACAGTTACATTACCATGTTTCCTACAGTGTGTTGGTTATCCAGTTAAGCAGGGACGACTGTGAGTACGGAGTCCAGTCAGGAGAATAATCATTAGACAGACGTGTCTCACAAGTTGACAAACTGATCACAGTATTCGCCATTCTATCCACATTGACTCCCATTGCTTCGTGAGGAGGTCAGGACTTTAAGCAACAGGAAGACTCAAATAAATAAACATCTGAGCTCCTGGGTGATCTTCTGCTGCTGCTAATAGCTCTCCCTGGTGCTATGTTTGTCTGCCCACAGTTTGAGAGGAGGCAGCATGACCCATGCAGCGTATGAGAAAAAGCATGCAGGAGTAAGGGAGAGAGAGAGCGAGAGAGAGCCTAGAGAGAGAGAGAGAAGAGAGAGAGGGAGTGAGAGGGGAGGGGAGAAGGAAATCGCCTCAAGATTCTTTCTTACTTTTCTTTTACTCTTAACCTCTGTCTCACCTCTCCCTCTCCCTCTCCTTCTCTCTTTATCGCTACCTATCCCCTTGTCTCTTTCTCTCACTCTCTCACACACGCACCTTTCCACTTTTCCATTCCTTGGCTCTCATCCCATTCCACATTTCTGTCTTCTTTTGGGTGTCTGCATATTAACTAAATTTGCTTGTTGGTATGGCACTATGAGCATAGAGAATGTGAAGAGGGTGGATATACTGTAGATACAGGTGATTTCACTCAGGAGGCCTAGCTGTGGTTTCTTATTTTTATTTATTCATATTGGCATTCTAACCAGCTTTCTCAAGCTCACACTACCTTGCACATGAACTCATGGACAATATATGAACAGGTGTTCTTATCACAGCTGTGAGGTGAGAGAGAAACAACCAGAAACTATACTAATTTCACCCCTAAGAGTGAAAGACAGACAAACAATGTAGCCACTGATGAACTTTGCTGTCATTGATGTCCTGCCACTGGACTGGATATCCTTACTGTGGACAAGCACTTGCAGGTCCAGACAAAGACTAAAATGATACATGGCATCTGCAGTGGCAAGAAAAAGTATGTGAACCTTTTGAAATTACCTGGATTGCATAAATTGGTCATCGAATTTGATCTGATCTTCATCTAAGTCGCAACAATAGACAAACAGTGTGCTTAAACTAATAACACACAAATTATTGTATTTTTCTTTCTTGTCTATATTGAATACATCATTTAATTATTCACAGTGTAGGTTGGAAAAAGTGTGTGAACCCCTAGGCGAATGACTTCTCCAAAAGCTAATTGGAGTCAGGGGTCAGCTAACCTGGAGTCCAATCAATGAGACGAGATTGGAGATGTTGGTTAGAGCTGTCTTGCCCTATAAAAAACACTCACAAAATTTGAGTTTGCTATTCACAAGAAGCATTGCCTGATATGAACCATGCCTCGAACAAAAGAGATCTCAGAAGACCTAAGATGAAGAATTGTTGACTTGCATAAAGATAGAAAGGGTTACAAAAGTCAAAAGTATCTCTAAAAGCCTTGATGTTCATCAGTTCATGGTAAAACAAATTGTCTATAAATGGAGAAAAGTCAGCACTGTTGCTACTCTCCCTAGGAATGTCCGTCCTGCGAAGATGACTGCAAGATCACAGTGCAGAATGCTCAATGAGGTTAAGAAGAATCCTAGAGTGTCAGCTAAAGACTTACAGAAATCTCTGGAACATGCTAACATCTCTATTGACGAATCTACGATACATAAAACATGGTAGGACACCACGGAAGAAGCCACTGCTGTCTAAAAAAAACATTGCTGCACGTCTGAAGTTTGCAAAAATGCATTAGATGTTCCACAGTGCTACTGGAAAAATATTCTGTGGACAGATTCAACTACAGTTGAGTTGTTTGGAAGGAATACACATCACTATGTGTGGAGAAAAAAAGGCACAGCACACCAACATCAAAACCTCATCCCAACTGTAAAGTATGGTGGAGGGAGCATCGTGGTTTGGGGCTGCTTTGCTGCTATCATCGACAAAAAAAATGTATTCCCAAGTTTATCAAGACATTTGCAGGAGAATGTAAGGCTATATGTCTGCCAATTGAAGCTCAACAGAAGTTGGATGATGCAACTAGTCCTTTGAAGAAATATACTTTGAAGAAACTAGATAACCCTCTAAGACTACAGCCTAACAGAGCCTCCATCCCTCTCTCTCTGCTTAGTGTGCACTGACTGGACCACTTTTCCCTGCGGTAAATGTACATTTTCATTGTGTGGATAGATTTTGTTTAGAATACCAGGAGCGTTATCTGGCCAATCCGTTACACAATATGTACGTAGAGACTCCAGACAGGAAGCCACACTGGGGAGGAGTGGAGAAAGTCATCAGTCCATTTCCTTGTTCTAACTCTGTGGTCTAAGGGGTGGAGCTGTATAAACAGAGAGGTGTGTGTGATGAAATACCTAATAACTCACAGCAGTTGAGAGTAACTGTTCTAAAGGAAGTGGAAAATGTATCTGGTCCGTACGGCTGAATAAGCAAACCTGGCCAGAGAGAGTAGTTGGAGAGCCAGCCAGGGAGGGGAGAGCGATGAATCTGACCCTGACCGTGGGAGAGAGGACCCAACCGGCACATTCCTCTGCAGCTTACAGCACCGCTCAGTTCATCCAAAGGACAGGAAGTGTGTGTGTGTCTGTGTGTGTGTCTGTGTGTTTACAGTATATGTATGATAGATATCTACACGTTTCCCATTCCACAGGCCTTATAATGCACTAATATCTCAACACAATAAAGGAGTCAGCTTCTCCCTTATGGACAATGTTTAAGTGTTTGCCACGGCTTATTCAGTGTAATAGCAAAATCATTCATTCACATAAATGAAATTAGCAGTTATTAAACGTATTACCTGACTTAGTACTGTACATGCAGTCACATGAGACAAAGCATATAGTAATTATCCATTATCCCATCAAACAATCCAGAGACTGGCCATGGGATGATGAAGTACATTTTGACCCCCATAGCCATCAGAGAGACATCTTAATCCATGGTGAGGATGATATGATCAATTTTATACTCCCATTATGGTTGCATTTCAGCAGGCTACATTGTGACGGTTACCAGCCAATGTGTCCTAATGACAAGGCTTTCCTGTTGTCTGTAATACGTGTGTAATAAGTACGTTACTCACTTTTCCTTGGCCTTTGCTTGTTTGCTCATGCTAGAAGGCAGTGCATTGCTCTGACTAACACATACTGGGCATAAAAACATTCACTGCTGCACGGTCCTTTGTCCTCGTTCAACTCTCTCCCTACATCATCTCCGGCTAGGCCCATGGGCAACATGAAGAATGTCCTGCCACATTTCTGGCATTTGGACCAGTATGTTATGGCCAGGGGAGTTGTCCCTGGTTTATGCATTAGTTAGCCAAGTCTTGGTTGACCTTGTATCATTGACCTGATATCCCACGGGTGACCACAGTTCCACTGTGACCCACAGGAGTCGACGGTCACAGACAGTCTACACAAAGAACACTGCCAGTAGTCTGCAGGTGTCTATAACAGTAGCACTGTGGAATGGACTGTTTATGGTCATAGTGTTGTTAATGCTGGTCCTTCGGAAACAAACTGACCTCGCACCTCCACACTATTTTTGACTTGAGAACCCATTGAACGTACGGCATGTATGAACCAAACACTTGGCTAAAGCAGCTAATGCGACATTATCATTTAACAAAGCAGTTAACATACGAGACGAAATGCCTTGAATAAGCAATCAGTGGCTGATCGTATTATTTACAATAGAGGCCTAATTAGGAAACTCAAAGCACTTTAACATTTACATTTGTTTTACTATGACATATATGATGAGTGAGATAGATAGACTCAGTGGGAGAGGTCTATTTTGGCAGTCATCTAACTGGCTGTGTGAAACCCTGACCCAGCCTTTTAGGCTGAACTCTGACCCTGTCACTGTAAATCACCCGCCTGTTTGGTTTSTTTCAAAAGGTCTGGCTTGAAAAGCAGCTGCATCCCTTTTTAAGTTTTCACATTGCTGTTCATGTACTTTTGTTTTTTTAACTGACCTGTGTCTGGTCTGGAACAACATAGAGGGGAGTTCAGCCACTTGATAAGAAATGTTTGTTAAATTGTCACGTCCAGCTGCATCCAGACAGTTGGTACTTGAGGCATCAGAGTGAACCGCCTGGAAAAAAAACCTCAGAGGCCACAACAGAACTCCAGATGACACAATAAATGACTAAACTGATGGCTAGGAATGTAATGATAGTGAGTTACAAGACAAGTTAGACGTGCTAAGTACGGAGGAAGGGGGAGGCATTGGGCAATCTTCACTCACTCAAAATATCCAGCTGAAATGCTGAATATAACCCTAACCCTTTATCTAAGCAGGGGTTACTGGTGAATGAAGACTCCATGTTGAATTAGAAGACAATTTACTTCAGGGTAACTATGAGTCATCACTGTCTTCTTTCAGGCTAATTGACATGGAGCCTTGTTTTTGACTCATACATGTCCTCCAGGGTATCTCTAATGATGCCCTCTCTATTATGACTCACCCATGGACAACCCAATCACATTTTAACAGCATGGAGAGTCTGCTGGTAATAAGCCGTCACTGTGACCCCAACCCTCCTTATGTACCCGAAACTAAATCTAATATGACCCATGGATCATATAGACTGCCAACCCTGTTGGTGGTCTCATCCCCACACACATTCACTGTCTGGCTCTCCCAGCATGCACTCTCTGAAAGCTGCCAGGGGCAGGTCTCCTCCCTGACTCACCGTGGCCTCCTTCTCTCCTCTCCCCCACCCCTAGCTGTTCTCCTCCTTCTCTAATAGAACGATTGGACTGACAGTGTGCAGCTGCTTAAACAACACAACGGCTGAATGTCTTGCTGGGATGCACTTCTTGGCATTTTATTTATAACTTGTTGCACAGGGGCAGTCCTAGTGGAGAGATACGGACAGCAACAGCTGGCAAGGAACAGAGAAAAAGTACAGTGGGATATGGGGGACCATTGGAGGGATGGAAGATATGTAATGGAAATAGAAAAGAAGGATGGATAATATTTAGCTGAGCTCGTGAAGCAAATTACAAATTTTCTCATACCTGGAAAGTTCTGGTGTTGGTTGTAATGGGTTATAGGAAAAGTGTAGCTCCTCTAATGGGCTTACCGTTTTACAGTTTTTTTAATGCTTTGGTACTATTTTCACATGTACTGTATGTGGTAAAATGTAGCACAAAACTCTAAACAGATAATTAAAAAGGTAGTTTTTTCAAAACTCTAAGCACATTTTCAATTGACTAGGTACAACACACAAAATTACACAGTAATTTTTTCACCAAACCTAATCAATTTCATCTAGAAATACCGTTCACATAAAGAAATTGTCTTTTACAATGTAATGCTCATAATACTTTTCATATGATTATCTTCTCATTTGCTTAAATACACTTGACCATCACTTAATTAAACTGTGCTTAATGCTTAATCACATATGTGTTTGTAAAATATAAACATCTAAATGACATGTATCATATATGATAACCATACATAATGACTACTCGTTATCGCTAATTGATTTCACATAGTGGTGGCCACAATTGGTCACCATATAAAAGGGTGTGAGTGAACATTTGCAATTTATTTCAATATGAAGCAGGATAGACAGCAAGGGAGAGGAAGAAATCAAAGAGCTCGTGGACAAGGGGCCCGTCAGAGAGGTGGGCATGGGCCCCATCAAGGTGGTCAAAGAGGTGGATATGGGCCCTGTCAAAGAGGTGGACATCATAGAGAGGGAGGCATACGGCAGGGAACTGTTGTGTCTAATGAAGTCAAATCAAATCAAATATTATTGGTCACATACACATAGTTAGCAGATGTTATTGCGAGTGTAGCGAAATGCTTGGGCTTCTAGTTCCGACAGTGCAGTAATATCTAACAAGTAATATCTAACAATTCCACAACAAATACCTAATACACACACATTTAAGTAAAGGAATGGAATAAGAATATATAAATAAAAATATATGGATGAGCAATGACAGAGCGGCATAGGCTAAGATGCAAAAGATAGTATAGAATACAGTATATACATATGAGATGAGTAATGCAAGATATGTAAACATTATTAAAGTGTCATTATTAAAGTGACTAGTGTTCCATTTATTAAAGTGGCCAATGATTCCAAGTCTGTATGTAGGCATCAGCCTCTCTGTGCTAGTAATGGCTGTTTAACAGTCTGATGGCCTTGAGATAGAAGCTGTTTTTCAGTCTCTCGGTCCCAGCTTTGATGCACCTGTACTGACCTCGCCTTCTGGATGATAGCGGGGTGAACAGGCAGTGGCTTGGGTGGTTGTTGTCCTTGATGATCCTTCCTGTGAAGCCTTCCTGTGACATTGGGTGCTGTAGGTGTCCTGGAGGGCAGGTAGTTTGCCCCCGGTGATGCGTTGTGCAGACCGCACCACCCTCTGGAGATCCCTGCAGTTGTGGGCGGTGCAGTTGCCGTACCAGGCGGTGATACAGCCCGACAGGATGCTCTCAATTGTACATCTGTAAAAGTTTGTGAGGGTTTTAGGTGACAAGCCAAATTTCTTCAGCCTCCTGAGGTTGAAGAGGCGCTGTTGCGCCTTTTTCACTACACTATCTGTGTGGGTGGACCATTTCAGTTTGTCCGTGATGTGTACGCCGAGGAACTTAAAACTTTCCACCTTCTCTACTGCTGTCCCATCGATGTGGATGGGGGGGGTGCTCCCTTTGCTGTTTCCACGATCATCTCCTTTGTTTTGTTGACGTTGAGTGAGAGGTTATTTTCCTGACACTACACTCCGAGACCCCTCGCCTCCTCCCTGTAGTCTGTCTCGTCGTTCTTGGTAATCAAGCCTACTACTGTTGTGTCATCTGCAAACTTGATGATTGAGTTGGAGCCGTACATGGCCAGGCAGTCATGGGTGAACAGGGAGTACAGGAGGGGGCTGAGCACACACCCTTGTGGGGCCCCAGTGTTGAGGGACAGCGAAGTGGAGATGTTTTTTCCTACCTTCACCACCTGGGGGCGGCCCGTCAGGAAGTCCAGGACCCAATTGCACAGGGCAGGGTTGAGACCCAGGTCCTCAAGCTTAATGATGAGCTTGGAGGGTGCTATGGTGTTGAATGCTGAGCTATAGTCAATGAATAGCATTCTTAAATAGGTATTCCTCTTGTCCAGATGGGATAGGGCAGTGTACAGTGTGATGGTGATTGCATCGTATGTGGACCTATTTGGGCGGTAATCAAATTGAAGTGGGTCTAGGGCAGGCCTGGGCAATTATTTTCCATGGAGGACCACATTAGAAAATATTCTTGCCATCGCGGGCCAGAATCATATTACAGGATTATACATCATGTGTATGACTGTGTTGACAGATATATCTACTGTAATCAAGTCCAGATATGCTACTCATATTTTTTTTAACATGCACAGAAATAAACTACATCCATGTTCTCCTTTTGGTAGGTATTTTCATTATTAAACATGCAATGAACTACACGGAGGGAAAAGTACAGTGTGCATTCAGCACCATGGACAGAACTCTTGTTAACGGGTATTCACAAAAACACAAGAAAGAGAAAGAGCTCAAAATTACATTTAAATTACTCAATCAGTGTGAGGAATGTCTCTGTTGGGCATTGACTAGAGCAGTGAAGTCAGGTATAGTTTCTGACGTCGCTATGTGCAGGATTGCTGAGAGGTGAGAGTCAGTAAGAGATGATCTGTGCCTTGACTTGTTATATTTCATCACTGAAAATGTCTGTTCATACATAGGTTGACACAAACAGTACAAATATCTTCTGAGCATGACTCCTAATCTTTGGAAAGTTCTGTTCATTGAGAGATGCATAGAACCTTGTCAGTGACAATGTTTTGAATAGTTCTCCAATCACTGCATCAGACTGAAGATCGATAAGTTCAAATTGCAGGTCAGTGGGAGCATTATCTACATTGAAGGTGAAAGGAGAGGAAATCAACAGCATGTCATTTTCCAACACTTTGAAATCCTCAAAACGTCAAGAAAACTCACCGTTCAAAGCACGCAGCAGCGATGTACTGTATACTTCTCCCTCTGGTCATCTGACAGGGAACAGACTTGTAGTGTCAGAAGGTGGGTGAGATTGTTGGCTTCTACTTGGCGGGTCAGAAGGATTCATTTTCCCTTGAAAGCTTTGACAAGGCTGTACATCTGATGTGCAAAAAGGCCAAAAAACACCCTACATTCATTGTCTACTTTCCTTTATTTCTTGTTGTTGTTGAAAAACTCATTTTTGCGCAATTTCTAGCGAGCTATAATTTGTAACTGAGATGTGTGTGTCAGCCTGTCAGTRACTGTTTGTCCTCTTGCAGTTGTTATTTAAACGTGCCTTCAAAATAAATGTTCGACAAGCGGTGGGAGTTAAATCATTAAACAAAGGCTAGTATTCATTGGGCTTTTAATTTGAATAACAAATACTATTTTCAAAACTTTACTATCGCAAATTCTTTATGTGATCTGAGCATGATTCCACGGGCCGTATTGAATCAGGTCGCGGGCCGCATACGGCCCCCGGGCCGGCCTTTGCCCAGGCCTAGTGACAGGTAAGGTGGAGGTGATATGATCCTTGACTAGTCTCTCAAAGCACTTCATGATGACAGAAGTGAGTGCTACGGGGCGATAGTCATTTAGTTCAGTTACCTTTGTATTCTTGGGTACAGGAATAATAGTGGCCATCTTGAAGCATGTGGGGACAGCAGACTGGGATAGGGAGAGATTGAATATGTCCGTAAACACACCAGCTAGCTGATCTGCGCATGCTCTGAGGATGTGACTAGGGATGACATCTGGGCCGGCAGCCTTGCGAGAGGTAACAAGTTTAAATGTCTTACTCACATCGGACACGGAGAAGGAGAGCCCACAGTCCTTGGTAGCGGGCTGCGTCGGTGGCACTGTATTATCCTCAAAGCATGCAAAGAAGTTGTTTAGTTTGTCTGGAAGCAAGACGTCGGTGTCCGTGGTGTGGCTGGTTTTCCCTTTGTAGTCTGTGATTGTCTGTAGACCCTGCCACATACTCCTCATGTCTGAGCTGTTGAATTGCGACTCCACTTTGTCTCTATACTGACATTTTGCTTGTTTGATTGCCTTGCGGAGGGAATAACTACACTGTTTGTATTCGGCCATATTCCCAGTCACCTTTCCCTGATTAAATACGGTGTTTCGCGCTTTCAGTTTTGGGCGAATGCCGGCATCTATCCATTGTTTCTGGTTAGGGTAGGTTTTAATAGTCAACATCTCCTATACACTTCCTTATAAACTCACTCACCGAATCAGCGTATACATCAATATTATTCTGAGGCTACCTGGAACATATCCCAGTCCGTGTGATCAAAATAATCTTGAAGCGTGGATTAAAATTGGTCAGACCAGCGTTGAATAGTCCTTAGCACAGGTACTTCCTGTTTGAGTTTCTGCCTATAGGAAGGGAGGAGCAAAATGGAGTCGAGGTCAGATTTGCCGAAAGGAGGGCGGGGGAGGGCTTTGTATGCATCGCGGAAGTTAGAGTAACAGTGGTCTYGTCTTTTTCCAGGACGAGTGCTACATTCGATATGCTAATAGAATTTAGGTAGCCTTGTTCTGAAAAGTGCTTTGTTAAAATCTCCAGCTACAATAAATGCAGCCTCAGGATATATGGTTTCCAGTTTGCATAAAGTCCAGTGAAGTTCCTTGAGGGCCGTCGTGGTATCGGCTTGAGGGGGGAGATACACGGCTGTCACAATATTTGATTCACATTTGGTATTTGGTATTTTATTAGGATCCCCATTAGCTGTTGCAAAAGCAGCAGCTACTCTTCCTGGGGTCCACACAAAACATGAAACATTACATAATACAGAACATTAATAGACAACAGCTCAAGGACAGAACTACACAAAACATTTTTTTTAACAAAAGGCACACGTAGCCTACATATCAATACATACACACAAACTGTCTAGGTCAAATAAGGGAGAGGCGTTTTTACTGTACTGTAAAAGATCTAACTATAATATATTTGTAACGGGTGATGGTGATTGATGCTATGGTGAACCATCGCAAGTATATCTTTGTTGATGAAGCGGGTTTTAACCTGGCCAAAACTCGGCACCATGGGTGGAACCCCATAGGCCAATGGGCGACCGTCCAAATGCCTGGACAACGTGGGGGAAACATCTCCATGTGCGCAGCTATCTCTGAAGCTGTTGTGGTAAGATGTAGGCCATTACTTGGATCATACTTGCTGCACACCTCATTGTGTTTCTCAATGAAATTGAGCAGGCCTGTCAAGGTGAATGTTATGTCATTGTGTGGGACAATGTCAGATTCCACCATGCAGAGGTGGTTTAGGCATGGTTTTTGGCCCATCCTCGATTTGTGATCCTGTACCTGACCCCATACTTTCCTTTCCTCAACCCTACTGAGGATTCTTTTTCAGCATGGAGGTGGAAGGTGTATGATCACCATCCCCATGAGCGTGCCACCCTCCTTCTAGCCATGGATGAGGCATGCGACGATGCAGACCAATGTCAAGATTGGATTCGCCATGCCAAAAGGTTTTTCCCGCGGTGCATGAACAATGAGGACATTCACTGTGATGTGATGAGAATTTATGGTCAAATTCTCAAGACAGGCTTGATGCAAATGAATGCTTGCTAAACGTTAGGTTTTATTTTCATTCATAGACAAAAACGTAGGTGCCTCACACGGTTTATGCTCCCAATTCACCGCTTTATTGACTACGTTTCGATCTGAAAAGTGCTCACTTCCCAAAATATACACGTTTCACCTCACATGACCAATACGCACATGACGCATGGTGGGCGTGGAAACAATTCAATTSACTTGTGCGCATAGTCAATCATAATTAATCCCCGAGGTACATGTGGTCATAAAGGATGATGTACATACATGGGTCCAAGGTAAAAACCTAGGGAACAGTAAAAAAAAAACAAGATTATGTTGGAAACTGTTATTTTCATTCATTTCATTTGTTTAATTTAATTTCAGACATTTGATTACAGACAGTACACCTATGTTGCAATTATAGATATACAGTATATAGATATTACGGAAATTATAGATTTTCTGTCAATTTTGTTCGGTAAAGTAAGTGTATTGCCTAATGTGAAAGCTGTGAAATCTACTGTAATTTACAGTACTGTAGCATATTACTTTCAGCACTTCTCAGGGCGATTTGAAACACATATCTTGCATTGTTTGCTATTGGAAACAGGTAGTTAAAACAGCTAAATAGAAAAGATATCATTGGCTCCCGAGTGGCGCAGCGGTCTATGGTTCTACAGATCTGGGTTCGATCCTGGGCTGTGTCGCAGGCTTGTGTCCGGGAGACCCATGAGATGGCACACAATTGTCCCAGTGTCAGGTTAGGGGAGAGTTTGGCTGGCGGGGATGTCCTTGTCCCACTGCGCTCTAGCGACTCCTGTGGCGGGCCGGTCGTATGCACGCTGACTCGGTCGCCAGTTGTGCGGTGTTTCCTCCAACACATTGGTGCGGCTGGCTTCTGGGTTAAGCGACCAGTGTGTCAAGAAGCAGTGCTGCTTGGCGGGGTTGTGTTTCGGAGGATGCGTGTCTCTCGACCTTCGCCTCTCTCGAGTCCATACGGGAGTTGCAGCAATGGGACAAGACTGTAACTACCAATTGGGGAGAAAAAGGGATAAAAATGTACACCCCTAGAAAATATATTATTGTGTTTTGGTGATTAAACTAATGTTCTCATTACATTTCACAATAAACGTACACTACCGTTCAAAAGTTTGGGGTCACTTAGAAACGTCCTTGTTTTTGAAAGTAAAGCAAATATTTTGTCCATTAAAATAACATAAAATTGATCGGAAATACAGTGTAGACATTGTTAATGTTGTAAATGACTGTTGAAGCTGGAAACGGCTGATTTTTAATGGAATATCTACATTTTTAATAGCCATATCTCAGACTGGCCAATAAAAAGAGAAGATTAAGATGGGCAAAAGGTAGCCTAGTGGTTAGAGCGTTGGGCCAGGAACCAAATGGTTGCTAGACTGAATCCCCGAGCTGACAAGGTAAAAATCTGTCGTTCTGCCCCTGAACAAGGCAGTTAACCCACTGTTCCTAGGCTGTCATTGTAAATAAGAATTTGTTCTTAACTGACTTGCCTAGTTAAATAAAGGTTAAAAAAAAAGAACACAGACACTGGACAGAGGAACTCTACCTAGAAGACCAGCATCCCGGAGTCGCCTATTGACTTTGAGACTGGTGTTTTGCGGGAACTATTTAATGAAGCTGCCAGTTAAGGACTTGTGAGGCGTCTGTTTCTCAAACTAGACACTCTAGTGTCCTTGTCCTCTTGCTCAGTTGTGCACCGGGGCCTCCCACTCCTCTTTCTATTCTGGTTAGTGCCAGCTTGCGCTGTTCTGTGAAGGGAGTAGAACACAGCGTTGTACGATATTTTCAGTTTCTTGGCAATTTCTCACATGGAATAGCCTTCATTCTCAGAACAAGAATAGACTGACGAGTTTCAGAAGACTGTAATCCAACCCACAAATGCCGATGCTCCAGATACTCAACTAGTCTAAAGAATGCCAGTTTTATTGCTTATTTAATAAGCACAACAGTTTTCAGCTGTGCTAACTTAATTGAAAAATGGTATTCCAATGATCAATTAGCCTTTTAAAATGATAAACTTGGATTCGCAAACACAACGTGCCATTGGAACACAGGAGTGATGGTTGCTGATAATGGGCCTCTGTACACCTATGTAGATATTCCATAAAAAATCTGCCATTTCCAGCTACAATAGTCATTTACAACATTAACAATATCTACACTGTATTTCTGATACATTTGATGTTATTTTAATGGACAAAATATTTGCTTTACTTTCAAAAACAAGGACATTTCTAAGTGACCCCACACTTTTGAACGGTAGTGTATATTTTCAATCAGTGGTTGTGTTGAGAGATGTTTACAATTCAAATGAATGCACAATGACAGGTTTTGAATGAAAGACTGGCTGCGATACAAGTGTGACCAGTTTGGAGTTTTGTACTAAGAGCTGTGAAAACTTACCACATACTTGTGAAAATGGTTCCAAAGTGATTAAGAGAAACGGTAATGCACTCAGGGAGATATTCTAATGCGGGAAGCAACAGATCAGGTGATAAATTATGTAAGTAAATAATGAGTAAAAACTGGTGACCAACAAATGGTAGATGGTGGAAATGTGTTCTGACAGGGTAAATAGCATAATGCTAAATACCAGAGGTGTGGACTCGAGTCAGACTGTCACGATCTTTGACGGAAGAATTAGACCAAGGTGCAGCGTGGTAAGCGTACATCATTTTATTTGATGAACACAAAAAAAACTATAACCTACAACCGAACGTGAAGCTACATGCAGTGCAGAACACAACTACACACAAACAAGATCCCACAAACTAAAGGTGGAAAAAAGGCTGCCTAAGTATGATCCCCAATCAGAGACAACAATAGACAGCTGCCTCTGATTGGGAACCATACCCGGCCAACAAAGAAATAGAAAACCTAGAATGCCCACCCAAATCACACCCTGACCTAACCAAATAGAGAAATAAAAAGGCTCTCTAAGGTTAGGGCGTGACACAGACTCGAATCACAAATATGATGACTTGCAACTCAACTTTGACTTTAACACCAATGACTCTTGACTTGGACTTAAGGCTTATGACTCGACCTGACTTGATACCCTCCCCAAGACCAAATATTTAAAATGATGCTATTAAAAAAAGTGTGCAGCGCATCAACTCTTCATTTAACGGATTAAAGTTTGAATCGGACAGCAACCAATCAAATTGTGCCAGCGGAGAAAAAGTTGCGCGTGGCAGTGCAGAGGAACGTCGGCGGGTGAATTCAGATTGAGCCATTGGAAAGATGATACCCAAAAGTATTATTTTCGGACATACAGACTACGTTGTAGTCAACAAAAAATGGATTGCAACTTGCAAAACATGCAGGAAGAAAATGACAGATGGAGGCGCAACAACTTCCAACTTTATTCGACATTTGAAGCTGCACAAAGAACGGTAAATCGTGGCTAATATAGCCGACAGCTATATATATAACTTTGCTAGTATAGCATGTAGGCTAACATAATGTTTAATCAATGAGCCTCCACACAGTCAGRCAGTGCGGGAACGTGATCATTGAGACCAGGCAAGATTGTGCTACTGCCCCGCTCAATTATTTTTTTATATGCTTACAGATTTGAACAATACCAGACGAACAAAATTGTCACAAGTGAACCACAACAGTCTCCAATCTAACAGTTCATGGAGACCCGTGTAGGGAAGTACAGCATGAATCATCCACAGCAGAAAGCTATCAACAATGCAATACTGTACGACCTGGTTATCGATTGCAACTTACCTCTGTCTATTGTGGAAAACAAGAGTTTTGGTCACTTTCTGTCAGTGGTTGACAGTAAGTACAGCCCAGTGTGTCGTAGAACATTGACATCAAAAGTAGAGAACCTCGCTACAGAGAGACGTTCAAAACTCTAAACTCAGTTGAGCAACACAGACCATGTTTCAGTCACAGTGGACATTTGGTCTGACCGAAAGATGTGGGGGTTCCTTGGTGTCACTGTGCGGAGAAAGATGGAGAGAGGATACAACTCAAGTCCAATCTCTTGGCCTGTGACCGCTTCAAAGGAATCTGTGAGCAATTTGAGGCCATATGTGGTGAGTACAGCATTAAAGATAAATTGGACCATATCATTAGTGACAATGCTGCCAACATGAGAAAAACATTCACGGTGTGCTTCCCCATTGAACAAGAAGATGAAGTACATGACGAAGATCACCTTGATGACCCAGAGCTCTGGAATGACCTAACCCTGGAAGACCAGCAAACAGTGGATGCTGCTATTGCAAAAGCAGTGCTTGCAGTGTTTTGCCCACATTCTCCAGCTGGTGGTGGGAGATGGCTTGAAAGAAACAACAGGGATGACTCCTTCTCTTTCAAAGTTATCAAAAATCAGCTCACTGCTGCATACAAGCACAACATTCAAAGAGGTGTTTGGGGCTGAATTTGAGGAAAGAGGCATCCCTGCTGCTGTCAACACAACATGGAACTCCACACTGAGACAAGGCGGTTATCCCATGTGACCATCGAAAGCTCAGTCATGTTCTAGAAAAGGCTGGGCACAAGGAGTTGTTGTTCACAGTACGGGAGTAGAATAAGTTGAAGGAGTTGGTGGACCTCCTGAAGCCATTTGGAGAAGCAACAGATATGACACAGGGGGAGAAGATAGTCACAATCAGTTCTGTTGTTCCCTCGGTCCTGTCCCTGAATCACCACCTGGAGCAGCGGAAGCCTCAAGTCCATTTCCTGAGACTTCTGATGCCTGGTCAGAAGTCTCCAGGCATCCCAGAACAAAAGATTTCTTGGAATCTTCTTCAATGTGAAAATGGCCAGGACACAAGATGGAATCACTGCCCCCTTTTCAGATCCAGTCTACCTCAAAGCAGCTGCCTTGGATCCGGATTTTTCTCTGATGTGGACGGAGCACCATGTGCTGGTCAAGGAGGAGGTGGCACAAAGAGTGAAAGGTAAATATTATTGACTTTAATGTAACTTTTTCTCATAATTTAATCCAATTGACTGCAACAATAATACTTTTTCAGTTTAACCCACTGCATCACCAATACTCTAATACCGGCCTTTTTGTTTCTGCTATGCTTTTACATGTTTTGCCAGAGCAAGATGCTTGAGGGACTGAGCAAGCTGTGCCTCTTGTTGATGAGGAAGAGCAAGAGGACCATAGTCTTGGACAAGAAGAAGGGCTGTTTGCGGCATACTGTAAGAAAGCTGTTGGGACCACTCCAGCACTACAGCTAAGTCACTACCTTGACATATGCGAAGGACAGAATGCCCTCTTGTTCTGGGCAATGAACAGGATGGCTCTTCCTTCACTGTCCCGAGTGGCCATCAGGGTCTTGGCAGTGCCTGCCTCCAGTGCTCCGGTGGAGCGTGTCTTCAGCCATAGTGGCATCATTCTGCGGCCTCATCGTGCACAAATGACTGACATACTTTTAGCGAATTTGGTCTTTTGCAAATGCAATGCATCATAGGGCCCTGAGATAAGAGAAAAAATGAAACTGTTTATGCATTACACACATACACACACATATGTAGTCTCCATGTTCAGGTTTTATCTCCCATCTTTGGGATCTGTATTTTTTTCTCAGACATTCAGGCCAGTGTTCAAATTGTAGGCCTACTTGAAGTTCAGTATCAGTTGTTTTTATGTACCTTTTAATACATTATTGTAACTGGCAGGATTGTTTTAGGTGTCTAGAGTATATCTGGAGAGAGAGAGAGAGCACTACAATATTTTGTTTTTGTTGTCATATTGATGTGTCATTCTCATGGCTACCCATGTATTTCCATGGAAATATAAAGTTTATTTGGAAAGTAATAAATATATATATTTTTTTAAAGTATTCATGACTTGCATAAATGTAATATACTATTACTCTTGTTAAATATGAAATGGTATTACATTTGGTGAAGAGCACATTATGACTTGCTTAGGACTCGA
Source organism: Salvelinus sp. IW2-2015 (assembly GCF_002910315.2). Lineage (NCBI taxonomy): Eukaryota > Metazoa > Chordata > Actinopteri > Salmoniformes > Salmonidae > Salvelinus > Salvelinus sp. IW2-2015. Next base: position 20,850,039 of record NC_036847.1, read on the forward strand.
AACTCAACGTTTAGGACTTGAGACTTGACTCGGACTTGCCTGTCTTCACATGGGACTTGACTTGGGACTTCAGTGCTAAGACTTGAGACTTACTTGTGACTTGTAAAATAATGACTTGGTCACACCTCTGCTAAATACCAACACCAACGAAAAATTCAGGGAAAGTCTTCAAAGTTGACTTCAGTAACTGATCGAGCCAACTTGACATTTAACATCAGAAATGTAAGAAACACATTTACTGTTATGTGCTAGTGCTCAGCACGGTTTCCTTAGCCTGGAGCTGTCAGAGCAGCACCAGTGTCAAAATAAACACCAGACCTCATCTCCTTACATAACGAAGAGTGTGTGGGAATCATTTAATTACCAAAGAACTTGCAGGCTGTAATGAGATATTTCATATTCACTGACAGTCCTATTTCTTACAGTGAAATGCCACCTGACCATGTACATAACAGTGTGTGTACTTCATTTTATAGGCCTATGTAAAGGCGATGATCGTCAATATCTATATGTTCTAGTCTTTAGACATGGATGTGATGCTGTGTCCAATAGACTAATTCATTGCCATTTCTGCACCCCTTTACAAAGGAGGCATGGGAGTTGTAGACTGACAGTTTGTACAAGAGTACATTTTGAACCTGCGAAAATGTAATAAGGCCCCTTGTGCTGACAAACTGCCTGGGAGCTCCTCAGTGGTGAAACTCCTCCTCCTTCAATCAGTGGTGAACCAGGTGGAACAAATCTTCCAGGCAATCAGGGCGTGCCAGCACCTGGCTCTGCTGTTGTCTTTAGACCGCAGTGAAAGGAGCATTTATAACACCACAAGACCAAGGAAACTTCATCTTTGTGATCAAGGTGACTGTGCAAGTCCAAGCCCTCCACAAAACTGTGAAAGACAGCCGGTAAGCGCCATATTGGCCATGCTTGACTATACTGACTTAAGCAGTGCACTGCTAATGATACTCTGGAAAACACAGACTCTTAACTCTTAACTTTGATAGGACTTTTGCAGTGGTATTTATAACTTCAAATGTTGTTTGTGGGGTATAAAGGAAAAGTAAGAAGAGCCAAATTCATTGTTGACAAAGAACTTGTTTGAAATGGTTAAAAGTAATTTAAACTTTGTAGAAATCTTAGTAAACCAAGTTCTTAATTCAGTAACAAATGTATAGTCTAAAAAATCTTTGGCTAAAAAATGAAAGATTTATCTGTTTAAAACTAATGATTAGAAAATAAATGTAATTTTTTACTACTAAAAATAGTTTGAATGTATTTGGCAAAAATGCTAATTTAGATAAATATGCTGATTCTGCTCATTTAATAAAAAATGGTGGGTTTCTATTTTGGGAAACATTTGCTTAAAAGTGGAAACCTTGTATTTTATAATGGCAGAAATGTGTTTATCTGAGGTGAATGTGGATAATTTTGTGTATTTAATTAGGCTGTCAACTCAAATAATAACTTGTATTTGTCATCTCTTTTTTGAGGTTTTTCACCTGTTTACTGCCAACCAAAGAATGGTAAATAAAAGACAAACAACTGATTCCATGGCTGTTTATTGAGTGAAATCCAGTTAAAATCTTCATGTGGAGGGACTGTCCTTTTCAAGTGGGGAATTGCACAASAAAGAGGTCAACTTGACACCCCTAGTGTTCAATGTGACTCCTTTATGTGACATACAAACATGCCTTTATTTGCCACTGTGCAAAACTCAAACAGTAAACATTCAAGTTTGAAAGCAGACTCTGTCCTGAGTATGCTATACAGCTCCTGCCCACAACTGAACATCACAGACCCTTTGCCAAACTAAATACAACCACATACAGAACTTTTTCTGGACCAGTAGCCTGCAATAGGCTTGAGTACTTTATGCCTGTAGCCTATAATAGCACATTAGTACAGTATTTAACCCTACACTGATATGCTTTTATTCATCTGACCAACATGTTGAATGAGTGAATGATCAATTCGGAAGAAAATTGTCAGTGAGACAATTACCAGTCCTATCTGTGTCTGTCACTCATTTAATATTCTAATAACCAATCCCAAAGGTTAGTGATTTGGAAGAAACCCTTGCTGCAACCTAGTCGACGGGTAGACAAATCTCTGCCGGTGCTAAGTAGGCTGCATTCTGATTTAGGCCTGTTTCACACTGTCTGTGGTGCAGGAATGCGTGCGAAAGGTCGCCGAGGCCCTTCAGTTATGACTGTCTGACAGGTCTTTTTGTTCAGATCAATAATGGTGCCCACCCCTCTGGTGCCATGGTGTCTCCACTATTTTTCATATTTTTTGGTGAGGTCTGTTGTAATCAACCTTGAAACATACAGCTGTGGAATGTGACTAGTGTCCTTCTGCTGAATTCACAGCTTTTCAAACAAACAAAAACCTATGGACATGGCAGCATGAGTGGGTTATTCATGGAACAGGATATGAGTGTGGGAATTCAGTGATTCAGAATGTTGCAGTCTTTCTTCAAGAAGATTATTTTTATGAACCTAGGTCACTCCATTCCAAACAACGGCATTCTGTTCTGTCTCTCCCATAAATAAATAATTCACTGCCAAACATGGATTGGTTCGTAGTCCTAATTAACAACACATTATCTCTTCTTTTGAAGCTTTCCGTTCCTTTTCCTGGTCCTGTGTAGCTCAGTTGGTAGCGCATGGAGCTTGCAACGTTAAAGTTGTGGGTTTGATTCCCACGGTGGACCAGTATAAAAATGTATGCACTCACTACTGTAAGTCACTCTGGATAAGAGCATGTGCTAAAATGTAAATGTCTGTTTTTATTGATTCAATTAGTATAGGTCTACATGAAGGCCTACTGTACGCATCCAATTCAAATAGGTTGTTCGAAAGGTTATCATCTTATACCAAAAATAGGATATGATTGAGGACATACAGTTGAAGTCGGAAGTTTACGTACACCTTAGCCAAATACATTTAAACTCAGTTTTTCACAATTCCTGAAATTTAATCAGAGTAAAAATTCCCTTCCTTAGGTCAGTTGTGATCACCACTTTATTCTTAGAATGTGAAATGTCAGGATAATAGTAGAGAGAAGGATTTATTTCAGCTTTTATTTCTTTCACCACATTCACAGTGGGTCAGAAGTTTACATACACTCAATTAGTATTTGGTATAATTGCCTTTAAATTGTTTAACTTGGGCCAAACGTTTCGGGCAGCCTTCCACAAGCTTCCCACAATAAGTTGGGTGAATTTTGGTCCATTCCTCCTGACAGAGCTGGTGTAACTGAGTCAGGTTTGTAGGCCTCCTTGCTTGCACACGCTTTTTCAGTTCTGCCCACAAATTTTCTATGGGATTGAGGTCAGGGCTTTGTGATGGCCATTCCAATACCTTGACGTGGTTGTCCTTAAGCCATTTTCCCACAACTTTGGAAGTATGCTTGGGGTCATTGTCCATTTGGAAGACCCATTTGCGACCAAGCTTTAACTTCCTGACTGATGTCTTGAGATGTTGCTTCAATATATCCACATCATTTTACTTCTCATGATACCATCTATTTTGTGAAGTGCACCAGTCCCTCCTGCAGCAAAGCACCCCCACAACATGATGCTGCCACCCCCATGCTTCACGGTTGGGATGGTGTTCTTCGGCTTGCAAGCATCCCCCTTTTACCTCCAAACATAAGGATGGTCATTATGGCCAAACAGTTATATTTTTGTTTCATCAGATCAGAGAACATTTCTCCAAAAAGTATGATCTTTGTCCCCATGTGCAGTTGCAAACAGTAGTCTGGCTTTTTTATGGTAGTTTTGGAGCAGTGGCTTCTTCCTTGCCGAGCGGCCTTTCAGGTTATGTCGATATAGGACTCGTTTTACTGTGGATATAGATACTTTTGTACCTGTTTCCTCCAGCATCTTCACAAGGTCCTTTGCTGTTCTGGGATTGATTTGCACTTCTCGCACCAAAGTACGTTCATCTCTAGGAGACAGAAAGCGTCTCCTTCCTGAGCGGTATGACGGCTGCGTGGTCCCATTTGTGTTTATACTTGCGTACTATTGTTTGTACAGATGAACGCGGTTCCTTCAGGCATTTGGAAATTGCTCCCAAGAATGAACCAGACTTGTGGAGATCTACAATTTTTTTCTGATTTCTTTTGATTTTCACATGATATTAAGCAAAGAGGCACTGAGTTTGAATGTACAGTAGACCTTGAAATACATCCACAGGTACACCTCCAATTGACTCAAATTATGTAAATTAGCCTATCAGAAGCTTCTAAAGCCATGACATCATTTTCTGGAATTTTCCAAGCTGTTTATTAAAGGCACAGTCAACTTGGTCTATGTAAACTTCTGACCCACTGGAATTGTGATACAGTGAATTATAAGTGAAATAATCTGTCTGTAAACAATTGTTGGAAAAATTACTTGTGTCATGCAAAAAGTAGATTTCCTAACTCACTTTCCAAAACTATAGTTTGTTAACAAGACTTTTAATGACTCCAACCTGAGTGTATGTAAACTTCCGACTTCAACTGTACACATCATCTCAGATCATGGAATGATCCCAAAGAATTCAGTTCTTTCTATGGATCAGCATGTCCAAAGCTTAAACAAACATTATTCACAGATCTATGTCGTTTCTAATGCCTTTTTGTACTATTTTAAGTTCCATGTAGCATAGTTTTGCCCTCTTGTAGAGTATGATGATGCTTCACATTCCAACCCTGTTTATATCATTCAAGTATTTCTCTTGGGAACAAGAACAAGAGATGTATTTTTCTCATAACATAGGCTATTCTTCAATTTATTCATAATCTTAAATGATTGGATTTGCCAGTTAAATTAGAGTAATCAAGTCCAAAGTAACTAAATTATCTAAATTACCAACATTGTTTCAGCATTGCCCTAAAATACACCTCCATCTTAAATGTTCAGGTATGATCTGGTGTGATAACTGTTGCAAACCCTTCATCACTTAGATACAATCTAATACTGCAATTTATGTCCTTCAAATTTTCCCAAAGATGACTGTTTCACAAGCAATGTGTTGCAGACCCATTTAAAAACAGCAGATGGCAATATAAGGTTGTGTGTGTGGTCTAAATTGAAACGTAGTGATATGAAATATGCAAACTATGCTGCTATTGGTGGTTACCCAATAAAAGATGTAATGAGCTGTTCTAAGAGATGACAATGCAGTTTGACTAACTTCCTTACTGCACCTGCATGTAGTTATGTATTTATGTATGTAGTAATTTGAACTGATTGTTCTTTTTTATGTCACACAGCTGTCCAGTGCATGAACCACTCCACTTCCTCCATTCATGCATTCAGACAATTATTGGCATGTTATAATGAATCCGGAACATTAACAACACAATTAACTGGTGTTGTTACCAGTGGCGACCTGTCATTCAGGGCCATTTTGAGACCCACATTTTTAGCTAAACAATGTGGGTCTTGTGTTTTGGCCCTACCTGTTTTGCATGTTATTGTGGCATTAATACGTGTCACATATCAGTTTGCAAATAATGTAAAAAAAAATAATCTAAATATCATTGAGTTAATAAAGCAGCATACAAACATGGTCTCTTTTTTACTTTCTTGAGTAAGGTAGCTCCAAAATGCAGGTTTTTCAGTTTAACTCAGTGCTTTCTGTGGTGGTGGGGCAGCAAGCGGGAAATATAGAGCGTAGGGGTTGGTAATGTTCTCTAGTTGCACCATTATTAGCTCAGTGTTCTGCCACTCATGGGGAGAGTATGTCACCACCAAGTCTAAGGGTAGACCTCGAAAAGTCAAGCCCCTTGGGTGCTGCCATGAAGTTACATTAGAAATGTCCATCCAAGAAGGCTCAAGGTCAGTGGCCACAGATAAAATGACGTCAAATCACGTTATATCTACAGTAGCTTTGATTGGACTGATCATGTCAACATCCTACTTTCAAAATCTTAGTTAGCAGTCATTATCATGAATCAAGTCGACAATCTATTGGCAAATCCTTTTTAATCCTTTTCATATGAAGAGAAATAATGAATAGAAATTGTCCATTGGACATAAACATTACACAACAAGTTGGAAATCGCAAATTCAGCAATGAGTGGTTTGGAAGGAATCAGTGACCGTGTCTAACTGCAAGCATTGCAAAGCAATCACTAGCCTGCTATTCAGTGAAGTGGCTGTGTGGTCCCAAATCTGGGATTAAGTGTCTCTTTTCCAAGTTTAAAATCATAAAAATTCAACATTGGCCATGCTGTCAATGAAGCCTGATTTCTGCCGTGCTCAAAACACACTGTTAACTCGAAAGTGCGCAAATTTGACTTCAGTGAGTTCAAGACAATTAGGAATTCCTGAAAAAAATGACCTCCGACTGGGAAATACATTTTGAATGGTCATCCAACTCAAGCCTCTTTCTAGAGCTACGACCTGAAGATCAATGATGTCATCATGATTCAACCTTGAAAGCACCATAGATTCAGAGAATGCCAGACTTTGATGACAACATTTGCCCACGAAGGACCGCCATGCCACCTTCCTAATCAAGTGAGTACAGCACAACAAGTCCAAAATTGGCTTATATGCTACTGCATAAATTATGTAATATGCCAGGGAGATATGTATACTGTAGCTAAGAAAGTAATACTAAGTGTATGTTGTGTAGTAAGCTGTTAGTAGCCCATGTGCCTCACCCTAATAATTTGGTCTCTCTTAATTTCGCCTACTGTTCTGACTTGGTGGTGCACATGTACAGTAGCCTATAACCTGTTTTAGTAAAATTGAATCATAACATTTTGTAGGAGCTATCATTGTCTGCATATGTGCCCCTTTATTTATCCTACGGTTCTGACTTGGTTCACAGGGAGAACACTGTAAGAACGGCCTATGTTCTGAATTCTGTCACTGTACATTTCAAAAGTGCTAAACAAATAGTTATATTGACTACATCGTCCTAGCTCGCTCATTAATATCTTAATCGAAATTACGGATTGCCTCTTATGCACTTGTTGTCCCTTATGCCATAGTTTGTACATCTCAATTGTCATTAGAAACCACATTTGTTTAAGCAAGTCAGCCATATCAGCAATTTTTTTAACTAACACAAAGAAACAAACAAAGGTCAGCTGAGAGCCTTCTGGCCTCCTCTCTCCAAAAGAGACAACCATCTGATTGCTCACACCTGAGAATTATGAAGGCTTCCTGGCAGAGCACATCACCTAAACCTATTGCTGCTGCCCCCGGGGAAGAGGTGTGGAAGTGTAGTATATTGTCCATCTATGTGTCTCACACTAAAGTACTATCATAACAGTAATATCATAACACTATAAAATGAGAGCATACTCTAATAGATTTGTGAAATTATGCAACTGAGATTGAAAATGAGAACAATCTGTCTGCCTCTGACTACACTGTCATTTATGTCCAGTCAAAGTTTGGCATCGAAATGCATGGATACATAAATATGTTGTTTTGACAGAAAACACACATCAAATTCATCACAACTCAATCAAACACAGTTACGTAAAGGTTTTTTCAAGACATCATTGAAAGAGAAATAGATTTAAAAGGTAATTTTAAACACGGCTCAGTGTGTAGTATCAACCTATTACATGTTACTGCAAGTTATGTTAGCAAAATAGTATTATGTATTATGTGAGGAATTATAATTATATAGTATTATACAATGCTATATAATGTATGGAGCAGATGGTGGTGTTGTGCATTAGGTTAAGCTGCACACACATCCTACAAAAAACAACCCATCATCCCTTTGCATTCTGCAGGAGAGGCTAACGCTAACTACTGAAACCAGAATGGAGGACTGCACGTAATGCTGCACATCAATAATGAGGTTCTCTGCAGTAATGTGTTCTTCCCTGAAATAGGGACCATTATACTCATTTTCTCAGCCATTGTCTATGACTTCCTGCTCCCCGTGGGCACAAATAGGTGAAAAGAGCCGCATGAGAGTAAATGATGCAGGGCTTTAAGCAGAGCGGGAGCGGCCACCCCAGCACGAAGATGATTGTGGAGAGGACTCAGGTTATGGAGTCCTCTATGCACCCAACGCCCTGGTGCCCCTGCTGAGTTTCTGATTATGCATATACAAAGGAAGAAGAAATAGGAATAGATCAAAAATGCACAGCTTCTTCCCCGCTGTCTCGACTGGAACAAGCATCACCCGGAGATCAGGCCCACTCACCATGGATGTGATGTCTCCCGCAGTGGAGCCGGTCGGTCGGGGCTGCAATTGCTCATCAATCTCAGTTGGGTGGTCCTCTCCTCCCTGTTGGGCCCTGCAGGTGCAGGTCGACTGTTTGAGGTCAGATACAGTATCTGCAGAATGAAGAGCTGAGTGTGGGAGACAGGAGGAAGAATAATGGGGGAAGACTAGAGAATCACCTTGCAGTCCTGCTGTGCCTCTGTTCAAGCGGTTAGAGTGTTGGGCCAGTAACCGATGGTTCAAATACCCAAACAGACAATGTGAAAATCTGTCCATGTGCCCTTGAGCAAGGTACTTAACCCTAATTTGCTCCAGGGCGCCGTACCAGTCTGGCTGACCCTGTAAAACAACATATTTCACTGCACCTATCTTGTATAGAGTATGAGAATATGTGAAGAAAATTAAACTCCATCATTGTTAGGAGCATCAATCAGTGTGTGCATCATTTATTGTGTTTTGGTCCTTGTCAACAAGAAAGACTAGAAACAATGGGAGGTTTTGACAACAAAGTAAAACAAATAAAAATATATCTACTTTAAACTAAAAGGTAGCCACTATGAGGAGATCAATATTTTACCCCAAATTAACTAACTCCACTCCACTTATTCAGGCTGTGTAAGCATAAAAGGCTATTGTCTCCTTCACTCACTGTATGATTGATGGTTTTACTTTTTTATGATGGATTGCTTTGTTTTTGGTTTTAGGCTGTTGATATTTAGATGTTTTGTCAAATGATTGATGTGGCAATTAATGCAATGAATTGTGTGTAAGGTTTTTTACATCAGTTAGGATTAAGGTTGATGTGTATAAGGAGAGAACATAAATAAAAGCAAGCAAACCACAACACTATGTCTATGGAGACAGTGATAGAGCAGTCTGTCTGACCTCCCTCACCACACAATCATTACTCTGATACACATCTTGTTGCATAGCAACCATTTTACAATTAGCTAATGGATGGACGGAGTAGCTTTTTCTGTATCTGGGACAAAATAACATTTAAAGGCCCAATGCATCTGTTTTTATATCACTGTCAAATAATTTCTGGGTAACAATTAAGTACCGTACTGTAATAGATTTCCATTAAAATGGGCAAAAATTGAGTTTTTGCCAAAAACTTTTTCCCAAGCAAGAATTTAGCTAGGACCGCCTAGGAGTGGTCTGAGTGGGGAGGTGAAACCGAAAACTGTTATTGGCACAGATGTTTGGAAGTCTCTTTGTTATTGGCCTTTAGGTATAATATATATATGTATACAGTACCAGTCAAAAGTTTGGACACACCTACTCATTCCAGGGTTTTTCTTTATTTGTACTATTTTCTACATGGTAGAATAATAGTGAAGACATCAACACTATGAAATAACACATATGGAATCATGTGGTAACCAAAAAAGTGTTAAACAAATCAAAATATATTTTATATTTGAGATTCTTCAAATTAGCTACCCTTTGCCTTGATGACAGCTTTGCACAATCTTGGCATTCCCATAACTAGCTTCATGAGGTAGTCACCTGGAATGCATTTCAATTAACAGGTGTGCCTTGTTAAAAGTTCATTTGTGGAATTTCTTTCCATAATGCATTTGAGCAAATCTGTTGTGTTGTGAGAAGGTAGGGACGGTATACAGAAGACAGCCCTATTTGGTAAAAGACCAAGTCCATATTATGGCAAGAACAGCTCAAATAAGCAAAGAGAAACGACAGTCTATCCTTACTTTAAGACATGAAGTCAATCCAGAAAATTTCAAGAACTTTGAAAATGTCTTCAAGTGCAGTTGCAAAAACCATCAAGCACTGTGATGAAACTGGCTCTCATGAGGACCGCCACAGGAAAGGAAGACCCAGAGTTACCTCTGCTACAGAGGATAAGTTCATTAGAGTCAACTCCACCTCAGATTGCAGCCCAAATAAATACTTCACAGAGTTCAAGTAACGGACACATCTTAACATCAACTGTTCAGAGGAGACTGTGTGAATTAGGCTGTCATTGTCGAATTGCTTCAAAGAAACCACTACTAAAGGACACCAATAAGAAGAAGAGACTCGCTTGGGCCAAGAAACACAAGCAATGGACTGGTGGAAATCAGTCCTGTTTTATTTCATAGTTTTGGAAAAATAAGGAAAAACCCTTGAATGAGTAGGTGTGTCCAAACTTTTGACTGGTACTGTATAGAAAAAAAATATTTGATCAAATATAGATTTTTGCCTTTTGCTACTAAAGCTTTGAATAACACATTCAGAAATGTCAAAAAATACTTTCTCCCCCTTTCTTTTGTCCAACAGGAATAAGGCCAGTAGATGTTGGAGCTGGCTTCACAGAGCCATCTGTGGTACTGGCTCAGTGGTGCCAGGATTACAGCACTGATGTTGTTTTTAGATAGAACCATTGGCTGCTGGGTCAAACTGAGACAGACCAGCTCTAGGCACTTACTGTAACTACAGGTCAGCCCAAACATAAAGAAGACCACAGGGACAGATGGAAAAAAGATAACACAGACATGAGTGATAGTAAAAACCACTAATCCTTGGAGACATGGCAAGACTAAATCTCCATTTCACAGAAATGACGGTACATAATTTCTTGGAAGCATTCTGGGAATTGTTTGTAGATACTCAATATCTCTTTATGACAGGCAAAGAGAGAATAACCTGCATGGTTGTGAGATTGAGAGTGTATATGCCTGTCAGTTACCATGCCTCACTACCCGTGACTGCCCGTCCTTATGAAACATGAGGCCTGTTTAATTAGGTTAAAAGAGTACCACTCTGATCTGAAGAGCAATCAGTGAAAGCCAGATTATAGAGTTGGTTAGGACCGGTGTGGGCTTACGGCTCTCCAGCCTCCATGGCCTCTTTCCCTCTTTTATGTGTGTCTCTTCCTGTCGACCAATCTCTTACATAATAATTTGTCCACTTGAATTCCTCTCCCTTTCTCACTGGAATTCTGTCTCTTGTGCATGCTCCCCTCTCAACTGCACTCTACCCCCTGCAGCCTTATCCAGTTCCCTTTTTTCTCCTTCATTGCTTTATCTGACATGCCATTCAGACGAGGCTGGTGGGAGGAGCTATAGGAGGATTGGCTGGAATGGAATAAATGGAACGATATAAAACACATCGAACATATGGAAACCACATGTTTGTTTGACTCTGTTCCATTTATTCCATTCCAGCCATTACAATGAGCCTGTCCTCCTATAGCTCCTCCCACCAGCCTCCTCTGATGCTAACTGACTCTCTCATTCCATCACCATTGACTGATCATTACGTTGGATTCCATGGCAACATTTCTCTCCCCCACCTAACATCCTCTTGTCAGCTGCTTATGGCATCCAACTACTTCCCATTTCTATCTATTAGTCAAGTATCTTACCTTGTCTACCCCTCTTAATATGCTCCTGTCTTAAAACCTCTTATGGCTGAGATCGGCTAAGATCCCGTTAACGGGATCGATTTGACAACAGCCAGTGAAAGTGCAGGGCGCCAAATTCAAACAACAGAAATCTCATAATTAAAATTCCTCAAACATACAAGTATTTCACACCATTTTAAAGATAAACTTGTTGTTAATCCCACCACAGTGTCCGATTTCAAAAAGCCTTTACGACGAAAGCACACCAAACGATTATATTAGGTCAGTACCTAGTCACAGAAAAACACAGCCATTTTTCCAGCCAAAGAGAGGAGTCACAAAAAGCAGAAATAGAGATAAAATGAATCACTAACCTTTGATGATCTTCATCAGATGACACTCATAGGACGTCATGTTACACAATACATGTATGTTTTGTTCGATAAAGTTCATATTTATATCCAAAAATCTCAGTTTACATTGGCGCGTTACGTTCAGTAGTTCCAAAACATCCGGTGATTTTGCAGAGAGCCACATCAATTTACAGAAGTACGAATAATAAACATTGATAAAAGATACAACTGTTATGCATGGACTTTTAGGTCCACTTCTCCTTAATGCAACCGCTGTGTCAGATTTAAAAAAAACTGTATGGAAAAAGCACACCATGCAATAATCTGAGTACAGCGCTCAGACAACAAACCAAGCCATACAGATATCCGCCATGTTGTGGAGTCAACAAAGTCAGAAATAGCATTATAAATATTCACTTACCTTTGATGATCTTCATCAGAATGCACTCCCAGGAATCCCAGTTCCACAATAAATGTTTGATTTGTTCGATAAAGTCCATAATTTATGTCCAAATACCTCCTTTATGTTTGCGCGTTTAGTACACAATCCAAACTCACGACGCGCGGGCAAGTCCAGGCGAAAGTTCAGACGAAAGTCATATTACAGTTCGTAGAAACATGTCAAACGAAGTATAGAATCAATCTTTAGGATGTTTTTATCATAAATCTTCAATAATGTTTCAAGCGGAGAATTCCTTTGTCTGTAGAAATGCAATGGAACAGTGCTAACTCTCACGTGAACGCGCGTGATCAGCTCATGCCACTCTGGCAGACCTATGACTCATTCAGCTCTCATTCCCCCCTCCTTCACAGTAGAAGCATCAAACAAGGTTCTAAAGACTGATGACATCTAGTGGAAGCCTTAGGAAGTGCAATATGACCCCATAGACACTGTATATTGGATAGGCAAACCTACAAACCTCAGATTTCCCACCTCCTGGTTGGATTTTTCTCAGGTTTTTGCCTGCCATATGAGTTCTGTTATACTCACAGACATCATTCAAACAGTTTAAGAAACTTCAGTCTGTTCTATCCAAATCTTCTAATACTATGCATATATTAGCAATTGGGCCTGAGTAGCAGGCAGTTTACTCTGGGCACCTTATTCATCCAAGCTACTCAATACTGCCCCCAGCCATGAGAAGTTAAAGTTAAATATTTTTATTTTATTTTATTTATTTAACCTTTATTTAACCAGGTAGGCAAATTGAGAACACGTTCTCATTTACAATTGCGACGAGTATAGACGAATATAGGGGATCATGCCTGTATATTGTGGCGAGTGTCGCATAAACTACAGTACTATAAACTACAGATTTTATAATATGGAGGCCATCAGCTACTACAGGTCTCAGGTAAAGGGATGACACTGTGAGAGGCTGCAGAATCCTTGCAACTACATGCTAAGCTCCAGTACAGGAACAGTCAACTGAGGACACGTCAAATTTGTTTCAAATCAAATCTACCTACTGGCAGAGGAGTGGGAGGCTTGATATTTGACAGAGCCTTGAGTAGGTTATGTGGTAAAAGATCTGTCTGAAAATGGCCAAAATTGAGCAGCAGAGAAGCTCAGTGACTGAAGTATGACTCTTCAGTGGGTGAGAATGGAAGAAATAGGTTGTGGTTCACGTGGGCTGTGATGTCATAACCATGCCATTGCTCTGGTAGGCTGACTATACAGGGCCCACAGCAAGAGATGAAGCATGGTCTGCCTATCGGTCCACTCAGGAACAGGAGAGGATACAGAGAGGCTGTGACTTCCTGTTCTTATTTTAAGAAAAGCCTCCACAAATAGGCTGCTCCCACAGAGACAAATAATTGGCGTGACATCTTGGGGGCACTAGCATGAAGAGCAGTCTGCAATTTAATACCAACCCTCCACAGGAAAAACTAGTTATACACACCAATGGGCAAACTCTCAGGACTGTGTTTAGAGAAACACTGACTCTTGTCAGGACTGATCTCAGAAGAAGGGGTAGTAGGGTTGACTAAATGTCACAGGCATATACAGTGCATTCGGGAAAGACACCTTTACTTTTCCCACATTTTGTTACGTTACAGCCTTATTTTAAAATGGATTAAATAAAACATTTTCCTCATCAATCTACACAAAATATCCCATAATGACGAAGCGAAAACGGGGTTTTATAAATTTTTGTAAATGTTTAAAAAACAACAATTTACATAAGTATTCAGACCCTTTGCTATGAGACTCGAAATTAAGCTCAGGTGCATCCTGTTTCCATTGATCATCCTTGATGTTTCTACAACTTGAATGGAGTCCACCTGTGGTACATTCAATTGATTGAACATGATTTGGAAAGGCACACACCTGTCTATATAAGGTCCCACAGTTGACAGTGCATGTCAGAGCAAAAACCAAGCCATGAGGTTGAAGGAATTGTCCGTAGAGCTCAGAGACAGGATTGTGTTGAGGCAAAGATCTGGGGAAGGCTACCAAAAAATGTCTGCTGCATTCAAGGTCTCTAAGATCACAGTGGCCTCCATCATTCTTAAATGTACGACGAGACAGCCTATAGGGAGGAGGTCAGAGACCTGGCCGGGTGGTGCCAGAATAACAACCTATCCCTCAACGTAACCAAGACTAAGGAGATGATTGTGGACTACAGGAAAAGGAGGAGCGAGCACACCCCCATTCTCATTGACAGGGCTGTAGTGGAGCAGTTTGAGAGCTTCAAGTTCCTTGGTGTCCTCATCACCAACAACCTAGAATGGTCAAAACACACCAAGACAGTCATGAAGAGGGCACGACAAAGCCTATTCCCCCTCAGGAAACTAAAAAGATTTGGCATGGGTCCTCAGATCCTCAAAAGGTTCTACAGCTGCAACATCGAGAGCATCCTGACTGTGTTGCATCACTGCCTGGTACGGCAATTGCTTGGCCTCCGACCGCAAGGCACTACAGAGGGTGTCTGTCTACCTGGGGCTAAGCTGCCTGCCATCCAGGACCTCTATACCAGGCGGTGTCAGAGGAAGGACCTAAAAATTGTCAAAGACCCCAGCCACCCCAGTCATAGACTGTTCTCTCTACTACCGCATGGCAAGCGGTACCGTAGTGCCAAGTCTAGGACAAAAAGGCTTCTCAACAGTTTTACCTCTAAGCCATAAGACTCCTGAACAGGTAATCAAATGGCTACCCGGACTATTTGCGTTGTGTGCCCCACCCCAACCCCTCTTTTACGCTGCTGCTACTCTCTGTTTATCATATATGCAAAGTCACTTTAACCATATCTACATGTACATACTACCTCAGTTGGCCCGACCAACCAGTGCCCCCGCACATTGGCTAACCGGGCTATCTGAATTGTGTCCCGCCACCCGCCACCCACCACCCGCCAACCCCTCTTTTACGCTACTGCTACTCTCTGTTTATCATATATGCAAAGTCACTTTAACCATATCTACATGTACATACTACCTCAATCAGCCCAACTAAACAGTGCCTGTATATAGCCTCGGTACTGTTATAGCCTCGCTACTGTATATAGCCTCGCTACTGTTATTTTTCACTGTCTTTTTACTGTTGTTTTTATTTCTTTACTTACATATCGTTCACCTAATACCTTTTTTGCACTGTTGGTTAGAGCCTGTAAGTAAGCATTTCACTGTAATTTGGCGCATGTGGTAAATAAACTTTGATTTGATTTGATGTAAGAAGTTTGGAAACACCAAGACTCTTCCTAGAGCTGGCCGTCCGGCCAAAGTGAGCAATCGGGGAAGAAGAGCCATGGTCATGGAGGTGACCAAGAACCCAATAGTCACTCTGACAGAGCTCCAGAGTTCCTCAGTGGAGACGGGAGAACCTTCCAGAAGGACAACCATCTCTGCAGAACTCCATCAATCAGGCATTTATGGTAGAGTGGCCAGACGGAAACCACTCCTCAGTAAAAGGCACATGACAGCCCGCTTGGAGTTTGCCAAAGGGAACCTAAAGACTCTCAGACCATGAGAAACAATATTCTCTGGTCTGATGAAACCAAGATTGAACTCTTTGACCTGAATGCCAATCGTCACGTCTGGAGGAAACCTGGCACCATACCTACGGTGAAGCATGGTGGTGGCAGCATCCTGCTGTGGGGTTGTTTTTCTGCAGCAGGGACTGGGAAACTACTCAGGATCGAGGGAAAGATGAACGGAGCAAAGTACTGTACAGAGGGATCCTATATGATAACCTGCTCCAGAGCGCTCAGGACCTCAGACTGGGGCAAAGGTTCACCTTCCAACAGCACACAGCCAAGACAACGCAGGAGTGGCTTGGGAACAAGTCTCTGAATGTCCTTGAGTTGGCCAGCCAGAGCCCAGACTTGAACTCGATCGAACATCTCTGGATAGACCTGAAAATAGCTGTGCAGTGACGCTCCCCATCCAACCTGACAGAGCTAGAGAGGATCTGCAGAGAAGAATGGGAGAAACTCCTCAAATACAAGTGTGCCAAGCTTGTAGCGTCATACCCAAGAAGACTCAAGGCTGTAATCACTGCCAAAGGTGCTTCAACAAAGCACTGAGTAAAGGGTCTAAATACTTATGTAAATGTGATATTTAAAAAATATATATATATTTTTTTTTTTATATATTTTTTTCTCATTATTGGGTATTGTGTGTAAAGATTTAAAAAAAAAATCGATTTCAGAATAATGCTGCAACATAACAAAATGTGGAAAAAGTCAAGTGGTCTGAATACTTTCCGAATACACTGTACAGTATTGTGGATAATGAATAATGCTAAAATGGAACGAATTGGCTGCACATTTTTTCACACAAAACATTTACATTTACATTTAAGTCATTTAGCAGACGCTCTTATCCAGAGCGACTTACAAGTTACAAACTGATCTAATGTTTAAGTGTACATTGTACTAGTTTCAGTACTGCACGTCAACCTTGAAGAATTCTTACAAATTTGAAGGCTAACATGATTCAATAAATTCCGACTTTGCCTGCACATTTCTGTCTGCATGAGGATATTCCAGGTGACATAGTATAACATGCAGCCATGAGAATAGAGTCATGTATATTTCATCACAATAAAAACACTCTCAGCTCTCAAAACTGGCATGGCGAGCTCCTCTCTTCTGTTGTAAATCTGAGTGCTTCACATCTAGCTGAATCAAGGCTCTCATGTATATTTTGAATCATTCATGTAAACCATAGAACTATAATTGAGTGCTGGGTTAGCTATAAAAAAGAAAACTGAGCAAACACAGTGATGTCATATTTCCAGGATAGAGTGATGAATATGAGTCATATCCATATCTGTATTCTATTCTCATATTTTCTGTCAAAACATGCATATGTCCCCTCTCTCAGAATTAAGAATTTGGTGTTAAACTCCGCTATGCATCAACATAGCTGAAAAGTAATATGTTTTAGTTCAGATTTTGTCATCGTATGTATAATATTCTAAGTGAGCTCAGATTTGACATCAAGTATAATGCAAAATTGTTCCATATAATATATGCTTTTCCCTGTTGTTTGTGAGTCCTCTGACAGACATACAGCTTATCAGTCCTGGACTGGGTCCTGGGTAACTGTGTAAGGAGATGCGCATAGGGAACAGCTTGTCAATGACGAGACGGGCTAATTTGATCCTCTCAGGGCAGAGTCTGGCAGTCGACAGGAACACAACTTCTCCCCAGATACTAATGCTCAACAAATCCTGTACTGTTCTTTGGTGTGTAAAGTGTATGTGCATGACTTACAGTAAGAAGGCAGAGAGAATAGCCTGTTCCTAGTCGGAAAAGAGATGTTTGGTTGTGCAGAATAGAGTGCCATGAGCAGCAGATATGTCTATCAGAAATGTGGGTTGTTTACTTGAAAGCTTTTCATTGTCCCTTTTCCATCACCACCATCAGATGTGTTCAACAGACAAGCATTGTAATGCACGTACAGTATGGAAGTTACAGAAGGTAATCATAGTAGGTATCAATTTGCAAAATGCTGGAAGTGGAAAAATGCTGGAATTGAAATGAATTACTATACTTCCTTCCTTATCCATCCGTGAACATAATTATGCTGAACTGCAAGGATGTATGCACAATTACTGAGAAAATGTTGCGTTAGTAAGGCCTGGCAAGAAAAACGCAATAATTACTTATGTACTTTGCAAACACCTGAGTCTACTGAAGCATCAACATATTTTGACTTAAACAGGCTGTTGTCGCTAAACTAATTAGCCACGGTCTGCTTGTCTCTTGATAGGCATGTCAGGGCCTCACGTCCTCCTGCTACAGCTGTGCCTGTGTCTGTCTACCTCTCCACCTCTCTCCCTAACTAACTGCAACAATTCTTCTTCAGACCAATAAATCGTGGGGCCTCCCGAGTGGCGTAGTGGTCTAAGGCACTGTATCGCAGTGCTAGCTGTGCCACTAGAGACTCTGGGTTTGAGTCCAGGCTCTGTCGCAGGTGACCGGGGTGGCGCACAATTGGCCCAGTGTTGTCCGGGTTAGGGGAAGGTTTGGCTGGCAGGGATGTCCTTGTCCCATCGCACACTAGCAACTCCTGTGGCAGGCCGGGTGCAGTGCATGCTGACACGGTCACCAGGTGTATAGTGTTTCCTCTGACACATTGGTGCAGCTGGCTTCCAGGTTAAGTGGGCATTGTGTCAAGAAGCAGTGCGGCTTGGTTGGGTTGTGCTTCGGAGGATGCTTGGCTCTCAACCTTCGCCTCTCCCAAGTCCGTATGGGAGTTGCAGTGATGAGACAAGACTGTAACTACCAATTGGGGAGAAAAAGGGGTAAAAAAAAGAAATACCAAAAAAGACCAATGAATTGTGTTTATAAGGGACGTGACAAGTCTTTGTCTGATCATCCCTTAGAATCTTTTACAAAAGGTAGGTAGTGTATTACTCACCCACTGGCTGCTGCTTGGCCAATCTACATATTTACTAGATGTTGAGATGCTAGTCATGATCTTATCCCATTTATGTATCCTTTATGTTCCTCCCATTTCTCAGGAGAGGACAGATCATCAGTTTTTGTCAGTTCAAATTCAAACTGGGGATTACTCACACAGCAGACGTATGGTGCAAGCTAGCATTGTCCCATTATGTGTGTCAGAATTAAAATATAGCATTCAAAGCTTAGACAATTCATAAATAAAGGACCATAGTTTACTATTTCACCGACACAGTATTTTTTTTTTTACATTGCATTCCCCGGGGTCATAAAAAAGCAAGATGCCTGAAAGAAAACATACCTACTATTTAGGCAAGTGAAGGGTTATTTGTATACGGGCCATTGGAAGGTAGAGTTATAGACTTAGAATAAAGGGCAAATGTAAAATTATTATGGTTAAAACAATGGTCCATAGGGACTGTTATTAAGTTGGAAACCACAATATAAATGTTTGTCTGGCTAGGGTTAGGGTTGAGGCTAGGGTTAGGGTTGAACCAGGATGTGAACATGAAGCTAGGGTTAGGGTTGAGGTTGAGGCTAGGGTTAGGGTTGAACCAGGATGTGAACATGAAGCTAGGGTTAGGGTTGAGGCTAGGGTTAGGGTTGAACCAGGATGTGAACATGAAGCTAGGGTTAGAGTTGAACCAGGATGTGAACATGAAGCTAGGGTTAGGGTTGAGGCTAGGGTTAGAGTTGAACCGGGATGTGAACATGAAGCTAGGGAGCACCCCCCTATCCACATCGACGGGTCAGTAGTGGAGAAGGTGGAAAGTTTTAAGTTTCTCGGTGTACACATCACGGACAAACTGAATTGGTCCACCCACACAGACAGCGTTGTGAAGAAGGCGCAGCAGCGCCTCTTCAACCTCAGGAGGCTGAAGAAATTCGGCTTGTCACCAAAGCACTCACAAACTTCTACAGATGCACAATCGAGAGCATCCTGTCGGGCTGTATCACCGCCTGGTACGGCAACTGCTCCGCCCACAACCGTAAGGCTCTCCAGAGGGTAGTGAGGTCTGCAGAACGCATCACCAGGGGCAAACTACCTGCCCTCCAGGACACCTACACCACCCGATGTCACAGGAAGGCCATAAAGATCATCAAGGACAACAACCACCCAAGCCACTGCCTGTTCACCCCTATCATCCAGAAGGCGAGGTCAGTACAGGTGCATCAAAGCAGGACCGAGAGACTGAAAAACAGCTTCTATCTCAAGCCATCAGACGTTTAAACAGCCACCACTAACATTTAGCGGCCGCTGCCAACATACTGACTCAACTCCAGCCACTTTAAAAATGGAATGATGGAAATTATGTAAAATGTACCACTAGCCACTTTAGCAATGCCACTTAATACAATGTTTACATACCCTACATTACCCATCTCATATGTATATATCTGTACTCTATTCATCTACTGCATCTTGCCATCTTATGCAATACATGTACCACTAGCCACTTTAAACTATGCCACTTTATGTTTACATACCCTACAGTACTCATCTCATACGTATATACCGTACTCTATACCATCTACTGCATCTGCATGCCGTTCTGTACCACCACTCATTCATATATCTTTATGTACATATTCTTTATCCCTTTACACTTGTGTGTTGTGTAAGGTAGTAGTGTGGAATTGTTAGGTAGATTACTGTTGGTTATTACTGCATTGTCGGAACTAGAAGCACAAGCATTTCGCTACACTCGCATTAACACTCTGCTAACCATGTGTATGTGACTAATAAAATTTGATTGATTTGATTTGAGCTAGGGTTAGAGTTGAACCGGGATGTAACATGAAGCTAGGGTTAGGGTTGAACCGGGATGTGAACATGAAGCTAGGTTAGGTTTGAGGCTAGGGTTAGAGTTGAACGGGATGTGAACATGAAGCTAGGGTTAGAGTTGAACCGGGATGTGAACCTGAAGCTAGGGTTAGGTTTGAGGCTAGGGTTAGAGTTGAACCGGGATGTGAACATGAAGCTAGGGTTAGAGTTGAACCGGAGATTGAACATTAGCTAGGTTAGGTTGAACCGGGATGTGAACATGAAGCTAGGGTTAGTTTGAGGCTAGGGTTAGAGTTGAACCGGGATGTGAACATGAAGCTAGGGTTAGGTTTGAGGCTAGGGTTAGAGTTGAACCGGGATGTGAACATGAAGCTAGGGTTAGAGTTGAACCGGGATGTGAACTGAAGCTAGGGTTAGGTTGAGGCTAGGGTTAGAGTTGAACCGGGATGTGAACATGAAGCTAGGGTTAGAGTTGAACCGGGATGTGAACATGAAGCTAGTTAGGGTTGAACCGGGATGTGAACATGAAGCTGGGTTAGGTTTGAGCTAGGGTTAGAGTTGAACCGGGATGTGAACATGAAGCTAGGGTTAGAGTTGAACCGGGATGTGAACCTGAAGCTAGGGTTAGGTTTGAGGCTAGGGTTAGAGTTGAACCGGGATGTGAAATGAACTAGGGTTAGAGTTGAACCGGGATGTGAACATTAAGCTAGGGTTAGGGTTGAACCGGGATGTGAACATGAAGCTAGGGTTAGGTTTGAGGCTAGGGTTAGAGTTGAACCGGGATGTGAACATGAAGCTAGGTTAGGTTTGAGGCTAGGGTTAGGGTTAACCGGGATGTGAACATGAAGCTAGGGTTAGAGTTGAACCGGGATGTGAACATGAAGCTGGGTAGGTTTTGAGGCTAGGGTTAGGGTTGAACTAGGATGTGAACATGAAGCTAGGGTTAGAGTTGAGGCTAGGTTGGGTTGAACCAGGATGTGGACATGAAGCTAGGTTAGAGTTGAACCGGGATGTGAACATGAAGCTAGGTTAGGGTGAACCGGGATGTGAACATGAGCTAGGGTTAGGGTTGAACCAGGATGTGGACATGAAGCTAGGGTTAGGGTTGAACCAGGATGTGGACATGAAGCTAGGTTAGGGTTGAAACCGGGATGTGAACATGAAGCTAGGGTTAGGGTTGACCAGGATGTAGACATGAAGCTAGGGTTCGGGTTGAACGGGATGTGAACATGAAGCTAGGGTTAGGGTTGAGGCTAGGGTTAGGGTTGAACCAGGATGTGAACATGAAGCTAGGGTTAGGGTTGAACAGGATGTGGACATGAAGCTAGGTTTAGGGTTGAGGCTAGGGTTAGGGTTGAACCGGGATGTGAACATGAAGCTAGGGTTAGGGTTGAACCAGGATGTGGACATGAAGCTAGGTTTAGGGTTGAGGTAGGTTAGGGTTGAACCGGGATGTGAACATGAAGCTAGGGTTAGGTTGAACCGGATGTGACATGAAGCTAGGGTAGGGTTGAGGCTAGGGTTAGAGTTGAACCAGGATGTGACATGAAGCTAGGTTAGGTTGAACCGGGATGTGAACATGAAGCTAGGGTTAGGTTGAGGCTAGGGTTAGGGTTGAACCAGGATTGTGGACATGAAGCTAGGGTTAGAGTTGAACCGGATGTGAACATGAAGCTAGGGTTAGGATTGAACCGGGATTGAACATTAAGCTAGGGTTAGGGTTATTGTGAACCATGCTTTAGGCCTTACATGCAACAGCATACAGTATATGTGTGTTTACTCTGTGAAAACATGAAGTATACCGTTATAGAGCACCGAAGAGCACAGACTATCGCAGATGATGAAAGACCACAACTTCAAACATGGAATCAGTCAACACATATACGTCTCCCACCCCAAGGCAAGCCTGCTGTTGCTCTATGAAATGGCCATCTCATAACAATAGATTGTGCAGTGGACATGGCTTTATCCGCCTCTTAATGATAACCACGTAATCCAATCAATATTTCAGCAATGGAAAGCCCTGCATCTTGCAAGTCTATATTGGCTGGTGCTTCCAGGAGAAATGACATGCTTGCTGAGATACTGTATCTTAAGTATGTCATAACTTTGGGAATTGACCAGCGCACCATGCACAGTAATATGTTCTATGGATTCTAGATCCAATTGCTTAGTCAGCCGAGTGCACCTTATTGCAATCAACAGATGACAGTGGCTAGACCAGAGCAAAGACCATTTATGATACCTTTTTATATGGTTAAGTGGCTGGAGGATGGTATTAAAGAACTAGTAGTAATAAAAAGAAAACATGGTTATCTTTTTAGGACCTGGAATACCCAAGCCCATCTAAATGTATCATCATATTATGATGTTTTTTGTTCAAATATTTTCTCCTTCCACATACCTCCCCTCTTCTTCTCTCTCTCTCTCTCTCTCTCTCTCTCTCTCTCTCTCTCTCTCTCTCTCTCTCTCTCTCTCTCTCTCTCTCTCTCTCTCGCTCTCTCTCTCTCTCTCTCTCTCTCTCACACACTTTACACACACACACACACACACACACACACACACACACTTTTGCTGTAATAAACCATAACAATGCAGATTATTTTAATCATACATTCTATTCCCATTAGGAATAGAGAATGCTCAGAAAATGACATCCACCTGAATTCCTTTAAAGGCTATGTTTATTATTAGGCATGCACTGCACACATGCAGTATTTTGTTTCGAACAATATTATATGTCAAATGCAGATGCCCTTGTTGTAAATGACAGTTTGCTATAAATTGAGCTCATCACTATAGTAATTATTGAAATGCTCTGTTTCAGTGCCCTGTGCTGCCCACTGCCCACACCCCCACCTCTCATACCATGTCTCCATTGACCAAACGCCGCAGCATCACCGGCTGCCACAGAAACACTTCTCCACTGCAAACGTGTCATGAATGAGACTCTGTGATGGGTAGTCTACCGCTGTGGGGTCCAATTTAGCCTCGTTTATCCTTCGACACGCAGGGGGACACAACAGCGGAGGACAGAAAACAATGTTCATTCCATTAGACTGAGAAGGACTGCCAATCTAAACCTGTGCGATATTTTAGATCAGCGCAGTTTACCTACTCATCAGTCATATTGTCGATAAAAAGGACATATATTTTTGGGACATGTAATAGGATATCAAGTCTTGTGTGACCGACACCCACTGAACAGTCAAGGATGAAATAAGGTAAGCTATTGAATGATTGCCTCTATTTTTGTGTGAGGAATGTTGCGAGATATGCGGATTATGTTACTATGTTGCAGTCGAGTTTACATGGATAGACTGGTTCTCTCATGTTCAGTTTAGTTGGCTACATTTCACATAACTTAGGCTACTTTACGCAGCATAAATTAGTAAGGTATGTTACGTGTGTACAGTATGTATGGCTATTTGCACATCTCTATGTGGAGTTCATTGGTATTCTAGCCAATGGAGACTTAGATGGTGAAGGTATTGATCTTTGATTTCAATGTATGGTGCTTGTATATGCTATACCATCTTGTCAAACTCAAGAGCATAACCTACTAAGGGAAATCCAAATACAGCCTGAATTTGTGTGGATATACAGTAGGGAATGTATGTGTCCTATATTGTCTACCCAGAAGTTATCCCTGATGCCAGTTTGTTTGATATGTTTGAAACTTTACAGTTGTAGCTGGTCAACATGTCAACAAATCTAAAGTGCTGGCCATATTCTCAGAATAAGACTATAACATTGACTATAGCTATAACTTCCTTTGAATTACTGTCAGGTAATCCAACTCATACAAAGCAACGTGAATAGATTCAGTAATGCAGCCTGACCTCAAAGACATAGGAACCATACTTTACGTACAGGATTTATCAGCACCTCTAATAAATTTGATATCTACTAATGGTCTACTTACTTTAAACAGAAACGAAAGTAGGTAGGTTGGTCTGGTTGGTGCGTGTGTGTAATACGCGACTGTCTAGGTAGCAATCCAAATGTTGCGTGTTCAAGTCCCGTTGGGGACAACTGCAGCATTTTAGCTAATCCTGCCCCTAACATGTATTCTAAACGTAACCAAATTCACCTATTCCTGCTACGTAAATTCACCTAAACTTTTGTTTTAGTTCTCCTGACCTTTTACGTAAATGATCCTAACCTTTGTTGTTATTTCCCCTAACTGCCAATTTAAATTTCCGCATAATTATCTTTTGTTGTTATGGCACAAAAAGAAACCTGGTCCCAGAGAAAGACATATAATACTAAACATCCACCAACATGTATGATAGGTTTCGTCATCCAATTCATATGCTATTGTACAACCTGGTAAGACGTATGATACAACACGTCCTATAATTCCTATGGTATTGTACCACCGGTCTTCCGTTCATAATGTAACCTAACGTAACCTAATACATCATGCTAAATGCAATGCACAATATCTCTTTTTTTAATACCCCTCTCTGTCCTCTACTCTAATTGATGGAGTATTTGAAAAAGTGGTTCTGTTTTTATACGGCAAATCCTTGCAGTCTAACTAAATTATCTGAGGTTTGTTTCCTTTTTCTTCCATTTTTGCAAATGTAATAACACAAAAGCTTTAGTGCAAATCCCAATTGTGGGTGAAACATTAACATACCATTAGAGAAAAATACTGTAGTCTGTATGAGATCTAACACTGCAACACACAGACCAATTGATAAAGTATAGAAGGACTGCAGGACAGCCTTCCCCTTGGTCAGATGGATTCCTGTCTCTACAGCATGCAATCTGGCACACTTGTCTCAGTCAGAGCAGAGGAGGCCAGGGGAAGTCAGAGCAGGGGCAGGTCGATGGAATGAGTTTGCATCAGTCGGGGTCCGGGCCGTTGCTGTTGTTGTTGTTGTCCAACAGGACTTCCAGCAATTAAAAGCCTATTTTGTCATTGGAGGAGTGATTAATAATTCATCCGCAGCTTGATTCGGCAACAAATCATCGCCAGGCATATTGAGGGATGTCATAGTGTAGCAGCCTGGTTGTGCTCTACTCTCCTCCCAACTGCTGCTGCTGCTGCAGGCAGACCTTCAATGAGCTCTGGGCAGCTCAGAGCTGTGACAACGGTTACAAAAAGAGGGTATATTACTGGAAACTTTCAAAGTTTCCCAATAAACTACCAGAATTTACCAATAAACTACCAGAATTTTGGAATCTTTCAATTATTTAAAGTAATCTATCACAAGACATCTAGTGGCCCTTTTGGGTACTTCAGATAATCACAGGTGTCTGGCCCTCTGTGTAGCCTTGTCACATATAAAGTACAGTGTATGAAATAATTAAATAAAATGATTTTAAAATAGAATGACAAATCTGTAGAACAATATTCTAAATATAAACCATCAACGTAGTGAATACCATTGGTGTTTAATGTGAGGGTTTCATCATGAAATATCCTTTCTATATTTTTGTATTTATTTTACTATGTCAGTATGTATTTGATGTCAATATTTTGGTGTCAAACTGGTGGCAGTTGTGAAAAAGTTGCAGAGTTGATAGAAAAGAATGCCATTGTTGTTAAGATACTTTTTTCATTAATTAGGCTATATTCTATTGAACCATATGGTTTATCTACTAGAAACTCATGGACAATATGGACACAAATATAATAAATGAATACTATATATTAATACATTTTTTTTTAAGTTATTCAATTATATATGACCAAAGTTATGATAGATTGCCATATATTTTCTGTTAATTACGTAAATTACTGAAGATTCCGGGTAACTTTGGTTAATTACCGGTAGCTTTGCAACCTTAACTGTGACTGCTAATCAGAGGCCCGCTCTACGACATTTCAGAAGAACATGCTACTTAAGCATGTTTTAACCATGTGAAATGGTGTTGGCATGTTGGCAGATTATTGTTTGAATAAATTGTCACATTGAATTCGCTATGAATAGGTCATTGTATGTCAGACCTTTAAAAAAAAGAGGCTAGCTAAATTACTTAAACATAAATTACAATTGTGCTGAACATTTTCCTTTTGTCTTTCATTCAAATGTTATACCTGCAGGTTCAGGCGAACAGTACAAGCTCCCACCACCATACACATACTACAATACTGTATGTTGAGGAGCCTCTCTATAGGTTTGATGGCTTCTACTCCATCACGCTGAAGTGACACTAATTAAAACATCCTTCTCTGCTGAATGTTCTCTCTCTGCTTAGTCACTGTGGTGCCAGTGTTCTATCTGCTGCCAGGGAGTTACCAGCAATGATGTCACTACTAGTGGCCTTTAAGGGAACTGGGGCTGGCTTACATCCAGAATAGTGGGTGTTCTCCTTGTTGTCATAGTCAGGATGAGTAGAGCGATACACAGCCATTTCATACAGTATCGTGTATCACTGACCACTATGACATGATTATAGGGACCAACGTTGCATTAGCAATTGCTCTAAGTGACAATATTTTCTTCTGTGATATGAGATCCATGACCTTGGGTTTGACCTCTCTCTCTCTCCCTTTTGTGGACTATTCATTGTGAGGTGCATTTAATCGGGTTTCATGAGCCTCAATGACACTCGTGACTGGGGAATAGGCCATTATGTAGAAATGTCAAGACACCTAAAAGCAAGGAAGGATGCTGTTGCTATGAAATGTTGATGTACCAGGATTTCATCATGTTCGAAGAGAAGAGAGAAAAAAAATTCTGCAAGGTGTTATTGATATCAATATTCCAAGATGAACAGTCTAATAAAGTCAGTCAATGAAAAACAATTGTAATTGATTATTTACAGCAAGCAGATGATGCATGATAAGATAGCTTGACTGATCTATGTTCCACTCTGCTGCTCATGGGGGGAAAAGGAAAACTGAATATGAATGATGGAACAGACACTGTCCCTGACCCCAGTCTCCAATGACCAAGGCCTTTCATAACCCTGTTACTGTCTTTTCTGTGACATCATCATGGAGACTCCCAAGAGAGGAACTGTTACTGCTGAGCTGCTGTATCATGACCGGAGACAGAGCAACGATGTCACCATGCATTTCACCTTGAGCTGTATGTATTCACCCAATAGATTGTACTTGGTCATCTTTCCCCATCTCTTCTCATCTCTTCTCTACTCTTCTCTTCTTTCTCCTATAACCAAGGCTATTACATATGTATAAGCGACTAGCATTATTCTGACCTTTTAAGTAAAAACAGATGTTATATGCAGCATATACTGTGTAAACCTCATAACTTCGAGCACCGAATTCGTTCACATTAATTTGAATACTTTTTTATATTCTTTTCGACTCCCTAGGTACCTATCTGACTGCTCTCAGCAGTACAGTACACCATGTAGTGGGTGTAGGTCAGCTGGTGGTACACTGCAAGGCAATTACATTACAGAGCCTCTCTCCACCAGCCAGCCTCACGTGTCACTGGCTACACTACTCTGTGACTACACTGTGTTGGAGTGCACCGTGGTAACCATGTTGTGGGACACTCCTGTGGACACGGAGTGCCAAATTGCCTGTGCTGTTATGCACACTGAAGCGTGAAGCTCACTTTGTCAAAAACCCTTGCTAGCTTGTCGTGTCGTGGCGCCACCACAATTCGTATTTTTTTTAAACATTTGTAAAAATAAAATTACATGAAAATCAAAGTGCCTAAATGTGTCGGTCTCGTCTACTGTGCCCAGTACACATGCAGCTCAGTGACCCTGTCTAATCTAATGTATTCATAGTAAATAACAAAATATATTCAGCAAGGAAGGAAAGGACGGCCTCCCGAGTGGTGCAGGGGTCTAAGGCACTGCATCGCAGTGCTAGCCGTGCCACTAGAGATTCTGGGTTCGAGTCCAGACTCTGTCGCAGCCGGCCGCACCTGGGAGACCCATTAGAGCTCAGCGTCATCCGGCTTAGGGGAGGGTTTGGCCGGCAGGGATGTCCTTGTCCCATCGCGCACTAGTGACTCCTGTGGCAGGCCGGGCGCAGTGCACACTTACACGGTCGCCAGGTGTACAGTATTTCCTCCCACACATTGGTGCGGCTGGCTTCCGGGTTAAGTGGACATTGTGTCAAGAAGCAGTGCAGCTTGGTTAGGTTGTGTTTTGGAGGACGCACGGCTCTCGACCTTCGCCTCTCCCGAGTCCGTACGGGAGTTGCAGTGATGAGACAAGACTGTAACTACCAATTGGATACCATGAAATTGGGGAGAAAAAGGGGTAAAAGGAAGGAAGAAGAGGACATTCTGAAACGTCTTCATGGGGTTTTGTTGTGTCGAATTTTGTCCTTGGGTGTATTTTTAGACTCTTGACCAATAGCTTATTTTCATATCTGTTTTCTTCTCCATAGAAACAAGGCTTGGATGAGAGGCAGATTGAGAGGACATAGAGAGGAGATCAGTGAGAGGAAGATGGATAAAAGCTCCCTGTTGACGACCATGTATTAGGCTTCTGTATGCACCACAGTGTGGAGGGAGGAGCAGATGATGACCATGTATTAGGCTTCTGTATGCACCACAGTGTGGAGGGAGGAGCAGATGAATGACCATGTATTAGGCTTCTGTATGCACCACAGTGTGGAGGGAGGAGCAGATGATGACCATGTATTAGGCTTCTGTAATGCACCACAGTGTGGAGGGAGGAGCAGATGATGACCATGTATTAGGCTTCTGTATGCACCACAGTGTGGAGGGAGGAGCAGATGACGACCATGTGTGTCAGTGTTAACTCAGTGTCCCACTAAATTAGATTAAGTGGATTTCAATCACTTGATTTCATGGATTTGTTTGAGTCGATATCCATGTGGAAAATTCAATTTACTGCACACCAGATGTCACAAAACCTTGGTCATGATAAACATGCTTGTGTTTTGCTCCTTTATGTTCAGTAAGAATGTATCTTTCCTGCCCTTCTCCTGTGCCATCCCTCTCTCAAACCTATTGATCTAGAGGACTTGAAAGCGTCCTATAAAATGGTGTCATTGTCTTGGGGAGGAGCGTCTCATTTCCTCTGAGATATGATTACCTTTTTAATGTCCCTTTCCATACATCACATATTAGTGCTGATGAAGTGGATGGGGGAGGTGGTTAATTGCAGGCTGCTGGCTCTATTGACACTGTAGCACCCTGTCCCTGTGCTGTTCTCTGCTGAGTCAATGACAGCTCCTGCTAGCAGATTAGTGGATTGTACAACAATCCTCTTGTCCCTCGGCAAACTGTTCTCTCTCCATTGTTCTCTCTCTCATCCTCTCAAGTCTCAACAGTCTGTTCACTGCGTCAAAGAAACCAAGAAGGGCAGAAAAAATAGGATCTAAATATAGTGTGCTCATTTAGACAGCTCTTGACGACTATACGGGGTGTTCTAAAGAAACCCTCTACCTCTCGTTACCTCCATTAGGCCCCTCTTTATTCATAGCTTTCTATTTCTTACATTTTCTACCTTGTCTAAATGTTGGAAATAGCTGTCCTCCGTCCCTGATGGACTTTGTGTCAGCTGTTTTCTCCCCACGGGTGTCGTGTCTGTCTCCAGTATGTCCCTGCTCCCTCCCCACTCTCACTGAAAGGATCCTCTGACACAGATTTGCATGTTAAGTTAAACGTCGCTCACAAGGGACGATTAATCAGCAACACAGCAATTAATGAGTCTTCGTCCCTGGGTGATTAATTTACGTCTCCTGCGTCCAACACAGGGAATATGCTGGACCAGCTGTTTGTTCCATTTAGTGAGCTTTTTCTGGCATTCTGTAATATTTACTCAACTTTGAGGAGAAACATTTCCTGTAATTGTGGCATGAGTAGTGGTGCAATTAAATCATCAAATGTAGCTTCATGCAGGCTGTTTTTTTCTTTCTGAAAATGAAACAGTCAGTTATTTGTGCCCTGGTTCTAAAAAATGTCTTACCCTGTTGTAGTTAACTTAAAATCAGCTATAACAGAAAGCCTGCAGGGTAAATCATATACAGTTACAGCAATGTTAAGGAAATAAAAAGACTCAGAGAGAAAACCCTCCAAGCAGTTAATTACATTAGTAAGAAGATAAGTTGTTTGTCAGGAAGAGGAGGCGGCGATGGTGGGAGAAAAATGAATGTACAGTATACAGTACTGCAGGGCTGTACTCTACATTCAATGCAGAGAGAGTTACTTTGTTGTGTAACTACAAAGATAATTTATGTTATTCTCTTTGCCGTTTCAGGGGCATTGCTTGGTGATTTAGTGTCTGTGGGTGTTCAGCATATAAAATGTATTTGATGAATGCTGAGACACACACACTCATATATGCACTCACGCACACACAAAGTAACATAACTCAGTTGATTTAAATGTTTAAAAAAACGTTTTGACACCCACTAACAGACCTTATTACCTTATTAGATCCATTACCCCTATAGATGGATGTTTCCTTAGGAAGAGGGAAGATTATGTAGAAGGAAGAGCCATATGTTCTCTTAATATACTTCTGTGAGATGTCTTCTGTTTGTTATAGAATAACAACAGCAAGAAGGTAATCTTCAGAAATTTGCAAGCAGAAACCATCAAGTTAGTTCTCTCATTTTGTTGGGCAACAATATGAGAGCAGTGTGTCAAGGGGAGTCAATGGGGAATCAAGGGGAGTCAAGGGGAATGTGATTTGTGAATGTGATGTGTGATGGCCTACCTACACATAAATGCAACCACAAACTGCCAGGGAAATGTATTATTTCACAATTATTTCATGCTTCATTTAAATGAATTGGCTTGAGCTATTTGTCATCTGAGATAGTACTCTGTAGGTGTCTCATCACATAAATACTTTTTACAGACAGTGTCTAGAACATATTGAATGTCAGTGAGCAGAGATGAGTCCTCTGTAGTCAGATTAACACTGCAGAATGCCAACCTTGTGACTCCATTCTCAGATTACACCAGATTGTGTAACATCAGAGCCCTGGTGCCAAGTAGCAATCTCATGTAAGGGATACTCTTAGATTAGCTATAGGCTCGCTAGACTACAGTACAGTCAGGACTAGTGCAATTATTAATTGGAAGATTGGTTTCCATGACCATTCTTTATGTTGGTTGCCTATTTAACTGACATATAGCCTAATATATTATTGGTTCTACTGATAACATATTAAATGTTGCAATAATTATACAACAGAGATCACTTTAAGTACCTTCTAGGGAACATTGGTATGGCTTCTCTTTTATTTTCTCTTCTTATCTCTAATCCCAAAGTCCATCAGACTGGAAGTGCTTTGCACAGATTCCCAGTGTAATTAAAAAGGCAAGGGATGCCTATTTTACTCACACACAGCTCACACAGCTCGGTTAGATTAGTGTATGGGTTGATTATTGTTCATGAACCCAGTGGAGGACTTTCTGACTAGGAGTCAAGGAATCTACATCCTCTTTCTGAACCACTAGATTAAGCTAAACTTGAGTATGAGATCTGAAAATCAATTTACGATGAATAAAAAAAGGTCTGCTCAAATACCTTTGACCTTCGTGCTATAAGGTATATCTGCAATCTAATAACACAATGCTGGGTTGTTAATAAAACATAATTGCTGTAAGGTGATGTACTTTTTGAGTTATGGTATTGGAAGACATCACAAAACAGTTCTGACTGTCACGCCCTGACCATAGAGTGCCCTCGGGCTCAGGGCGTGACTATTTTTTTTCCCCTAGTATTGTTATTTCATGTTGGTGTAATTGTATGGTTCCCAATTAGAGGCAGCTGATATTCGTTGTCTCTATTTGGGGATCATACTTAAGTTCTATTGTTCCCTTAAGTTGCATTGTGGGATATTGTTTTCAGTTAGTGCCTAAGTGTGCTCTGTACTGGACGTTCGTTTATTCTTTGTTGTTTTTAAGTTTCACTTTGTAATAAAGTATGTGGAACTCTATTCACGCTGCACCTTGGTCCGCTCCTTTCGACGGACGTGACACTGACATCTGGGACCAATAGGAAAAATACTCATTATCTCAAGACCATACATTTTGCAGAAAGGATCTTATAGTGCCAAGTCCTTGATTTTTCATATCATAGGTTCTGGTCCTCTTTTGCAATTACTTAGATTTTTTTCACCACTTCACCACAAATATCACATTTACATAAGTATTCAGACCATTTACTCAGTACTTTGTTGAAGCACCTTTGGCAGCGATTACAGCCTCGAGTCTTCTTGGCTATGACGCTAGAAGCTTGGCACACCTGTATTTGGAGAGTTTCTCCCATTCTCCCACTCCCATCCCTTCTCAAGCTCTGTGAGTTTGGATAGGGAGCGTTGCTGCACAGCTATTTTCAGATCTTTCCAGAGATGTTCGATCAGGTTCAAGTCCGTGCTCTGGCCGGGCCACTCAAGGACATTCAGAGACTTGTCCCGAAGCCACTCCTGCGTTGTCTTGGCTGTGTGCTTAGGGTCGTTGTCCTGTTGGAAGGTAAACCTTTGCCCCAGTTTGAGGTCCTGAGCACTCTGGAGCAGATTTTCATCAAGGATTTCTCTGTACTTTGCTCTGTTCATCTTTCCCTCGATCCTGACTAGTCTCCCAGTCCCTTCCGCTGAAAAACATCCCCACAGTATGATGCTGCCACCACACTTCACCGTAGGGATGATGTCAGGTTTCCTCCAGACATGACGCTTGGTATTCAGGCCAAATAGTTCAATCTTGGTTTCATCAGACCAGAGAATCTTGTTTCTCATGGTCTGAGAGTCTTTAGGTGACTTTTGGTAAACTCCAAGCGGGCCGTCATGTGCCTTTTACTGAGGAGTGACTTCCGTCTGACCACTCTACCATAAAGGCCTGATTGGTGGAGTGCTGCAGAGATGGGTGTCCTTCTGGAAAGTTCTCCCATCTCCACAGAGGAACTCTAGAGCTCTGTCAGAGTGACCATTGGGTTCTTGGTCTCCTCCCTGACCAAGGCTCTTTTTCCCCAATTGCTCAGTTTGGCCGGACGGCCAGCTCTTAGAAGAGTCTTGGTGGTTCCAGACTTCTTCCATTTAATAATGATGGAGGCCACTGTGTTCTTGGGGACCTTCAATACTGCAGAAATGTTTTGGTATCCTTCCCCAGATCTGTGCCTCGACACAATACTGTCTCGGAGCTCTGCGGACAATTCCTTCGGCCTCATGGCTTGGTTTTTGCTCTGACCATGTACTGTCATCTGTGGGACTTTATATAGACAGGTGTGTGCCTTTCAAATCATGTCCAATCAATTGAATTTATCACAGGTGGACTCCAATCAAGTTGTAGAAACATCTCAAGGATGATAGATGGAAATAGGATGCACTTGAGCTCAATTTCAAGTCCCATAGCAAAGGGTCTGAATACTTATGTAAGGTATTTCAGTTTTACATTTTTATAAATTAGCAAAAATGTCTAAAAACCTGTTTTTGCTTTGTCATTATGGGGTATTGTGTGTAGATTGCTGAGGATTTTTATGTATTTAATCCATTTTAGAATAAGGCTGTAACGTAACAAAATGTGGGAAAAGCCAAGGGGTCTGAATACTTTTCGATGGCACTGTATGTGTCATACTCTGGGAGACTGGGAGATGATATTCATAGGCTGTCACTGATGCTGCCTCTGAATGTCTTGCTGCTTGAGAGTGCAAAGGCAGAGGAAAGTCAATGACATGCTCACACTGCAGCCAAGTATAGGATAGGATATACAGTACTTCTATAAGTGATTTCTGAATACCTACTATGGCGTTTAGTTCCCTCTAAACTGCACGCATGGGCGGGCTCGCAGCGCAGCTCCAACCCAGGACTGCACAGAAGAAATATCACACGGAGAGAAGCACCAGATAGAACTTCACACAGCTGTGTAGCGTTTACCCTGTTAGTTAACACTATCACCGTTTCCCTTTACTGTGGCAATTGTGATCGAATCAATGCAATATTAGCCACTTTCAATGCAACATACCGAAACAAAAGGAACTAGGCAAGACCTATTATGCAAAACTACGCAATACGTTTTGTTTTTGGTAGAACTCATCGAAGTAGGATTCTATTGCATGCGGCATTACCAATCAGAGCTGCAGTAGATCTATATGCAAGTAGACCAATGCCATATATGGATCTGTGCCGTTTACTTTGAACTGGACAGCATGAGCGGTCGTGAGTAGATGCGCTTGTTTTTAGATCACTGTAATAATGGTATGGGAAAAATATAATACATTTTATTTTGCAAAGATCCATAGTAGCCTACTGGGCCTTTGTTATAACTGTAACTTAAAGCGGATACTGCCTCAGTGTTTTTTAAATGTATGTTTTATTTAACTAGGCAAGTCAGTTAAGAACAGGCAAGTGTTAACGCACAGCAAACGCACGCTGGAAATTGCACAGAATTTTTACAACGTTCAAGTTTTTATTTTATTTATTTATTTTATTTATTTCACCTTTATTTAACCAGGTAGGCAAGTTGAGAACAAGTTCTCATTTACAATTGCGACCTGGTCAAGGTAAAGCAAAGCAGTTCGACACATACAACAACACAGAGTTACACATGGAGTAAAACAAACATACAGTCAATAATACAGTAGAAAAATAAGTCTATATACAATGTGAGCAAGTGAGGTGAGATAAGGAAGGTGAAGGCAAAAAAAAGCCATGGTGGCGAAGTAAATACAATATAGCAAGTAAAACACTGGAATGGTTGATTTGCAGTGGAAGAATGTGCAAAGTAGAGATAGAAATAATGGGGTGCAAAGGAGCAAAATAAATAAATACAGTAGGGAAAGAAGTAGTTGTTTG
The DNA here is from genome assembly GCF_002910315.2 of Salvelinus sp. IW2-2015. Taxonomy (NCBI): domain Eukaryota; kingdom Metazoa; phylum Chordata; class Actinopteri; order Salmoniformes; family Salmonidae; genus Salvelinus; species Salvelinus sp. IW2-2015. Next base: position 20,885,346 of record NC_036847.1, read on the forward strand.
GGCTAAATTATAGATGGGCTATGTACAGGTGCAGTAATATGTGAGCTGCTCTGACAGCTGGTGGTTAAAGCTAGTGAGGGAGATAAGTGTTTCCAGTTTCAGAGATTTTTGTAGTTCGTTCCAGTCATTGGCAGCAGAGAACTGTAAGGAGAGGCGGCCAAAGGAAGAATTGGTTTCGGGGGTGACCAGAGAGATATACCTGCTGGAGCGCGTGCTACAGGTGGGTGCTGCTATGGTGACCAGCGAGCTGAGATAAGGGGGACTTTACCTAGCAGGGTCTTGTAGATGACCTGGAGCCAGTGGGTTTGGCGACGAGTATGAAGTGAGGGCCAGCCAACGAGAGCGTACAGGTCGCAGTGGTGTGTAGTATATGGGGCTTTGGTGACAAAACGGATGGCACTGTGATAGACTGCATCCAATTTATTGAGTAGGGTATTGGAGGCTATTTTGTAAATGACATCGCCGAAGTCAAGGATTGGTAGGATGGTCAGTTTTACAAGGGTATGTTTGGCAGCATGAGTGAAGGATGCTTTGTTGCGGAATAGGAAGCCAATTCTAGATTTAACTTTGGATTGGAGATGTTTGATGTGAGTCTGGAAGGAGAGTTTACAGTCTAACCAGACACCTAGGTGTTTGTAGTTGTCCACATATTCTAAGTCAGACACGTCCAGAGTAGTGATGTTGGACAGGCGGGCAGGTGCAGGCAGCGATCGGTTGAAGAGCATGCATTTAGTTATACTTGTATTTAAGAGCAATTGGAGGCCACGGAAGGAGAGTTGTATGGCATTGAAGCTCGCCTGGAGGGTTGTTAACACAGTGTCCAAAGAAGGGCCAGAAGTATACAGAATGGTGTCGTCTGCGTAGAGGTGGATCAGAGACTCACCAGCAGCAAGAGCGACATCARTGATGTATACAGAGAAGAGAGTCGGTCCAAGAATTGAACCCTGTGGCACCCCCATAGAGACTGCCAGAGGCCCGGACAACAGGCCCTCCGATTTGACACACTGAACTCGATCAGAGAAGTAGTTGGTGAACCAGGTGAGGCAGTCATTTGAGAAACCAAGGCTGTCGAGTCTGCCGATGAGGATGTGGTGATTGACAGAGTCGAAAGCCTTGGCCAGGTCAATGAATACGGCTGTACAGTATTGTTTCTTATCGATGGRGGTTAAGATATCGTTTAGGACCTTGAGCGTGGCTGAGGTGCACCCATGACCAGCTCTGAAACCAGATTGCATAGCGGAGWAGGTATGGTGGGATWCMAAATGGTCGGTAATCTGTTTGTTGACTTGGCTTTCGAAGASCTTAGAAAGGSAGMGTAGGATAGATATAGGTCTGTAGCAGTTTGGGTCAAGAGTGTCCCCCCCTTTGAAGAGGGGGATGACCGCAGCTGCTTTCCAATCTTTGGGAATCTCAAACGACACGAAAGAGAGTTGACAGGCTAGTATAGGGTGGCAACAATTTCAGCAGATCATTTTAGAAAAAAAGGTCCAGATATCTAGCCCGGCTGATTTGTAGGGGTCAGATTTTGCAGCTCTTTCAGAAATCAGCTGACTGGATTTGGGAGAAGGAGAATGGGGGTTGGGCGAGTAGCTGTGGGGGGTGCAGTGCTGTTGACCGGGTAGGGGTAGCGCAGGTGGAAAGCATGGCAGCCGTAGAAAAATGCTTATTGAAATTCTCAATTATAGTGGATTTATCGTGGTGACAGTGTTTCCTATCTTCAGTGCAGTGGGCAGCTGGGAGGTGTTCTTATCTCTATGACTTTACAGTGTCCAAGAACTTTTTTGAGTTTGTGTTGCAGGAAGCAAATTTCTGCTTGAAAAAGCTAGCCTTGGCTTTTCTAACTGCCTTGTGTATATTGGTTTTAGCTTCCCTGAAAAGTTGCATATCATGGGGGCTGTTCGATGCTAATGCAGAACGCATAGGATGTTTTTGTGTTGGTTAAGGGCAGTCAGTCTGGAGAGACCAAGGGCTATATCTGTTCTGGTTCAAATTTCTTGAATGGGGCATGCTTATTTAAGATGGTGAGGAAGCATTTAAAAAAAATAACCAGGCATCCTCTACTGACGGGATGAGATCAATATACTTCCAGATACCCCGGCAGGTCGATTAGAAAGCTGCTCGCTAAGTGTTTCAGGGAGCGTTGACAGTGATGAGTGGAGGTGTTTGACCGCTGACCCATTACGGTGCAGGCAATGAGGCAGTGATCGCTGAGATCTTGGTTGAAAAGCAGAGGTGTATTTAGAGGGCAAGTTGGTTAGGATGAGTGCCCGTGTTTACGGTTTGGGGTGGTACCTGGTAGGTTCATTGATAATTTGTGTGAGATTGAGGGCATCAAGCTTAGATTATAGGATGGTGGGGTGTTAAGCATGTTCCAGTTTAGGTCGCCTAGCAGCACGAGCTCTGAAGATAGATGGGGGCAATCAGTTCACATATGGTGTCCAGAGCACAGCTGGGGCAGAGGGTGGTCTATAGCAGGGGCAACGGTGAGAGACTTGTTTTTAGAGAGGTGGATTTTTAGAAGTAGAAGTTCAAATTGTTGGGTACAGACCTGGATAGTAGGACAGAACTCTGCAGGCTATCTTTTGCAGTAGATTGCAACACTGCCCTTTGGCCGTTCTATCTTGTCTGAAAATGTTGTAGTTAGGGATGAAAATTTGAATTTTTGGTGGTCTTCCTAAGCCAGGATTCAGACACGGCTAGAACATCCGGGTTGGCAGAGTGTGCTAAAGCAGTGAATAAAACAAACTTAGGGAGGAGGCTTCTAATGTTAACATGCATGGAACCAAGTTTACGGTTACAGAAGTCATCAAAAGAGAGCGCCTGGGCAATAGGGTGGACCTATGTTGCAGGGCCTGGATTCCCTCTACATACCAGAGGAAGAGGAGGAGTAGGATAAGGGTACGGCTAAAAGCTATGAGATTGGTCGTCTAGAACGTCTGGAACAGAGAGTAAAAGGAGGTTTCTGGGGCGATAAAATAGCTTTCAAGGTATAATGTAAAGACAAAGGTATGGTAGGATGTGAATACAGTGGAGGTAAACCCTAGGTATTGAGTGATGATGAGAAGATATTGTCTCTAGAAACATAATTGAAACCAGGTGATGTCATCGCATGTGTGGGTGGTGGAACTGAAAGGGTTGGATAAGGTATAGTGAGCAGGGCTAGAGGCTCTACAGTGAAATAGCCAATAAACACTAAACATAACAGCAATGGACAAGGCATGTTGACATTAAGGAGAGGCATGCTTAGTCGAGTGATCATAAGGGTCCAGTGAGTAGAGGTTGGTTGGGTCACGGCGATTCAGAAGTAGCCCGGGCATCGTAGCCAGCTAGCATAGGATGGAGGTCTGTTTTTAGCCACCTCGTGCGTTTCCGTCGTTAGATTAGTGGGGTTCCGTGTGGTAGAGGGGATCAATCCAATTGGCAAAATAGATATAGTTATAGTGACCCAAGAAAAATTGTCCGATAGACTTATTCAGATAGCAGCCGATAAGACAGCTAACGATTAGCGGGCCGCAGACGGGCGTTCAGGTAACGTCGCGACGGAGGGGCCAGTTGGATAACTCCCTCGGGCAGATAACGTCGGTAGTCCAGTCGTGAAGGCCCAGTGGGGCTCCGCATTGGCAGTGAAACGGGTCCGGATAGGTGATTGTAGCCCAGGAGTGGCTGATGGAACTTTTCAGCTGGCTAGCTCCGGAATAATTGATGTTTGCTCCGGGATCGACGTAAGCCAATAGTCACACGGATAGCAGCTAGCTAGCTGTGAAATCCAAGTGTAAATGTCCAGAGCTTGCGGTTGAAATCCGGGATATGGAGAGAAAAATAGGTCCGGTATGTTCTGGTCTGAGTCGCGTTGTACAAAACTGGCGATAGATTTTCGAGCTAAAGGAATAGCTGATGACCACAAACCGTGGTTAGCTGAATACTAACGTAAACTGGCTAGCTTCTGGCTAGCTTCTGGTTAGCTTCTGGCTACCTTCTGGCTAGCTTCTATTGTGGATTTCAGATTTGAGGTAAATAATATATTTTTTTTAAATTGGTGAGGCTATTCGCAGGAGAGTGTTTTGAAGTTGAGTTTTTGGAAAATAAAATATATAAAAGATATGCGAAGAAAGGTGTAAATATATATATATATATATACGGGACACGACAAGACGAGGACAAAGGACGTCTGACTGCTATGCCATCTTGGGAATAAGTTTGCGCTCAGCAGACCTGAAATTTGCTCAGTGCCTATAAAAATTACAGGGAACATTGGTATTTAGTTTCCTTTTTAAATTTAAGAATCGTGCCACGGGGGAAGATCGGGAGAGTGTGCCAAGTACAGTTTATACTGGCCCATCTTTTTCAGGGCTTCAAAGGGTCAAGAGTAACACTTAGCCTTGTGAAATTACCCTTCGTTGACAATGGCTGCTAGGAGTGGTGAGTGTGTGGCACCGTCATAGATGTTGTGTCTAAGTAACGGATCAGGCAATTTCAAGAAGAGAACCGGTGTGTGTATGTACTACATGTCTCTCAGGACTTCTAACACTAGCAGTCACAATCGCTTTGTGTCCATCCCCTGTTGTGACCTTGATATAAAACGTCTCACAATCTCCCCTTTGGGCATCCTCCAAATCCATGCAGCTGTTTTTTAATTGGTGTTTTCTTCTTCTTTATCCCCTCATCCTCAGGACTCAGGGTCTCTCTCTGCAGCTCCTCCTGTGGATTGGATCATTGCAGTAGCTTTCAGTTGCGGCCAAAGTGTCTTTTATATAAGACGATCATAATACAAAATACATAGCCTATAGAATTATTACTGTAATATGCTGTGAGAATGCCCCATTAGGAGCTGAAAAAGAGTATGAAAGGCCTCTCTCTGATCACGTACACAGACAGTTCTGTTTGTGAAAATATATTCTCCTTCCTGGAGCCTATTTGATGCTCAACAACAGTGGGTTTTCCTTTACTAATCCCCGAGGTAGAAATTGTCATCAAATTAAGCCGATACATACAATCACAGCCCTAGCATAGCTCACAGCCAGCCTTCTTTTGTCTAGTCTAAGCATTCAGAGGTATTTCCATTAAAATATGGTCCTATCTTCACACTTATAGTGTTAATGATGGCAGTAGTGCATATAATTGTTTCCCCTATTTTTATGATATGCTACTGTACATTCATTGTACCTTTATTGTAAATTTACTAGCACACACACACACACACACACACACAGTATTGAAACACAAAGAATCACGCAAAGTCATAGAAGGCATACTTAATCACGCACAAGCATCTGAACAACTCATCTGAACAACTCATTGGATTGCTCAGTCATTATCATTTAGCACCACTGCATAGACAGAGATTGTATGGAGATAGGATGGAAAAAGCTGTAGAATACATAACTTACAGGTGAAAACCACAAATTCACTTAAGAAATTATGCTATTCCCCATTCATTAGCATGAGGTAACTGTACCCTGTGGGATTTATAGTGAAGAGCATGATGTAATACACTAACTCATCCATCCTAGTTCTATACTGCGGCAATATTAGCAACCAAGGCAAAGAATTCAGTTCTCCTCTTGCTAGGGAAGGATGGCTTGGGTTGGCACTGATAAACACACACACACACACACACACACACACACACACACACACACACACACACACACACACACACACACACACACACACACACACACACCCACACACACACACACCCACACACACAACCACCCACCCAAACACCCACACCCCCCCCCACACACACACACACACACACACACACACACACACACACACACACACACACACACACACACACACACACACACACACACACACACACACACACACACACACACACACACACACACACACAGAGAGAGGCTGTCAATTGAGCTGTCTTGCAACATCGTGTCTCGTCCTCATGTGTCCTCCTCAGACCTCTTGTGTTGTGACTTTAGCCTGAGGTCAGTGTGAGTTTTGTCTGTTTGACATCCCTACCTACGGCAGGACAAGACAGTCCAGACACAGCCGTCCTCCGGGGTTAGATGTCCTTGTTTGTTTACCGAAGCACTACACTTTTATTGTAAACAGAAACACAGCTGTTGCATAATTCACAGCTGCTCCCTCCTTAAGACAGGCAGGTAATGGGGCAGCACAATGGGGCTCTCGCTCCACTGGAGACCGGGGGGTAGATTGATAGTTTGGGTTGGCTCAGGCAGTGCAAAGGTGCACCGTCTACACACCCACCCCATGCAAGTGTCCCCAACTGGATGTCCTTTTGTGGCTGGCCCTTGGACTGGAGCTATTGTACAATGTGGCTTTCTGCTATGTGATAAAATATATAAGATCATCCCAGACTGCATAGGTCTTCAAATGTTTTTTTTTACCTGGGGGAGGCACAGACTGGAATCGGGAGTTGACATTAATATTTGAACCAAGTCGATCAGTGGCTGCCTCCCTGCATGGAAAGCATCTGCCTGTCATCATAAGGCAATGCTGCGCCTTATTAAACCGTTGGGGGATGTAATGAATTTCATCTGGAGGTTTTCAAGGGCTCTCGAAGGTTGCTGACTGACTCAACTATTTGCATTTCTCACTTGCATGCACATGCGCACACACACACACTCACACACAATCTGATAATTACTCAACTGCCCAAATGAAGACATAATCAGTTATGTCAGTCCCAGTCACTCAGGATATTGTCATTAAGGTTCAGACGTAAGCCACATATAATAGCTAGCTCTATGAGGATCCACTATCGAACACATCCACTCTGGATCTCTGGATCAGTGTGAACATCAATGAGGTTTAGGGGCGTGCTTTTACGAAAGCTCAGAGCACAGTAGTAGATCTATGGAAATGTGTCAGTACAGTGGTTCAAGGAACAGATAGAAGTACCAGAGCAAATAGCTTTTTCTGAATGGGTATGCGAGGGGGATTCCATTGTGAGTTAATAGCTTTCTTTCTCGTAGTGATGTGATTGTCTCTGCTGTCATCGCGCCCTGCATGCTACAGTACGTGGTCGGTTACTGACTGCCTAGTGGAGTCTCATTAGTATGGGTGTCAATGCCTGTCCTCTCCTTCAGCTGAACCTGCCTGCCATGCCAGACCCTGTTACTGTAATGGATCTGCTGTAGCTGCTGCCGCATTGTCCCCAGATGGCTGGAGCGCAGATCTCCTGTTTGTCATTTCCCAAGGATACTGTATGAGAATGTGTTTGTGTGTGTGTGTGTGTGTTTGTGTGTGCATGTGTGTGGGTGCTTTTATACATGCATACTTCCATACATGCTTCCATGCATGTGTGCTTGTCCGTGAGTGTGTCAACTCAAATCAAATTGTATTCGTCACACGCTTAATAGACGACATGTCACGATCGTCGTAACATTGAAGAGAGGAGGACCAAGGCGCAGCGTCGGGCGGCTCTGGCAGCTCCTGACTGGCGGGCGGGTCTGGCAGCTCCTGACTGGCGGGTGGGTCTGGCAGCTCCTGACTGGCGGGCGGCTCTGGACAGACGGGCAGCGCAGGCGGTGCTGGGCAGACGGGCAGCGCAGGCGGCGCTGGGCAGACAGCAGATTCTGGCCTGCTGAGGCGCACAGTAGGCCTGGTGCGTGGTGCCGGAACTGGTGGTACCGGGCTGGGGACACGCACCTCAAGGCTAGTGCGGGGAGGAGGAACAGGGCATACTGGACCCTGGAGGCGCACAGTGGGCCTGGTGCGTGGTGCCGGAACTGGTGGTACCGGGCTGGAGACACACACCTCAAGGCTAGTGCGGGGAGGAGGAACAGGAATCTGGAGACGCACTGGAAGCCTGGTGCGTGGTGTAGGCACTGGTGGTACTGGGCTGGGGACACGCACCTCAGGGCGAGTGCGGGGAGCAGGCACAGGATGTACTGGGCTATGGATGCGTACTGGAGGTCTGGAGTGTAGAGCTGACACAACCCGTCCTGCCCGTCCTGGCTGGATGTTTCTACTTACCCTGCAAATGCAGGGCGCTGGCACAGGACGCACCGGGCTGTGCAGACTCACAGTACGCAGATCCGGCGCAGGATATCCTGGTCCAAGTAGGTACACTGGAGACCAGGAGCGCTGAGCCGGCACTCTCCTACCTGGCTGGATGCCCATTCTAGCCCGGCCAATGCGAGGAGCTGGAATAGAGCGCACCGGGCTAGAATAGCGCACTGGAGACACCGTGCGCATCTCTGCATGACACGGTGCCTGACCAGTTACACGCTCCCCACGGTAAGCACGAGGAGTTGGCTTAGGTCTCCTACCTYACTCAGCCAATCTCCTCGTGTGCCCCCGCCCAAAACAATTATTGGGGCTGCCTCTCGGGCTTCCGTGCTAGCCGCGTACCTTTATAACGTCTCCGTTCCTCCATTCTCCTGTATCCCTCCTCGCACTGTTCCATTGAATCCCAGGCGGGCTCCGGCACTCTCTCTGGATCGATCGACCAGTGCTCTATTTCCTCCCAGGTTGTATAGCCCAGATCCTTCTCCCAAGTCCGTTTTCCCACAACGCGCTGTTCCTCTCTTTCACGCTGCTTGGTCCGATCTTGGTGGGTGATTCTGTCACGATCGTCGTAACATTGAAGAGAGGAGGACTAAGGCGCAGCGTGATAACAATACATCTTCCTTTTAATTATAACGAAGACGAAACGAAGAACACTGACAAACTATACAAAACAACAAACGACCGTGAAGCTATAAAACGAAAGTGCAGACACAAGCAACTAACGTAAAGACATAGACATACATACACATAGACTGAACACTGCCCCATAAACATACAAAAAAAAACTAGACAATACAAAACACATACATCCCCCATGTCACACCCTGACCTAACTAAAATAATAAAGAAAACAAAGATAACTAAGACCAGGGTGTGACACGACAGGTGTAGACTAACAATGAAGTGCTTAATTACAGGTAATTTCCCGACAATGCAGAGTTATAGATAAGATTACCAAAAATTATAATAATTTAAATAGTGGCACAGTGAATAACGAATAAAAATAAAGAGTAATAACAACATGGATATATATGGGGAGTAGAAAATAACATTGCTATATACCAGTGGCGGTCAGTGCCGTTTATAAAATAAAATAAATCATGAGCATGACCTTATTTCTAATACAGCATGTTGGATGTCATTCATATTCCGTTCACCCACTTCAATGTAACATCATAGTTTAGGCTACTACATGATACACACATTTTCCCTATACCCATCATGAGGCTGCTACAACCTAGCCTATGAATGAAAGTTTACAACCTAGGTGCACACAGGTCGAGAGAAAAATTTGAGATGACAGACAGTGACACATGGACAGACAGTGACACATTCAATACCGCCTTGCACACTCTTGCCTGCATCTAGCTTATCTAGGATGTAATCATTAGTCCCAATCATCTAATAATCATCTATTGGACAAATTTAGGTATTTTTATCTCCGTTTTGTTTGCTTCCGTTTAAGAAACATTTTCAACAGAATCGGTGGAATGAATACACCCCTGATCATAGCAGCCACGTTGTATTCATTCTATCCTCTATGCACTCTCCTCCTCTCACCTTTTCCCTTCGTTTGTGGACTTCAATGAACAACACATCAGGTGTATGTGACCAGGCGAAAAACCCTTTCCAAGCCAAACCATGTCATAACCGCTACACACAGCCTACATCGTTGTCTCCATATTAGCTAAAGTAACGTCCTAGTCAACATAGCTAATAGAACTAATGTGTTAGTAAACCCGCTACAATCATGCAGTAACTGTCGTGGAGAATCGTCTCAGAAATATAACACTCTTACAAGAACTTGTGAATTCAATATAGGCTTTAATACAAAGTATATCATTAGCCTAGATGGTCCGCGGATCACACCCTTTCACAGAGCTCTGGCTCTGTCTTTATACACARACAGCATATGAYTRCATCKRARATGTWAATTAAYTTACTTCCCTTAGGTCATCTGCCACCATTATCTTTCATTTCAGGCTTCCTGCTTGTTTACGCCCAATAACGCCTGTATCCGCTCTTGATTAGATTACAATGGTGGCAGGACCCTCTCGTGTCCTAAAATTAATATATGTCTATCTTACCCTAAGCACTTATGGCCTTTACCCTAAGCACTTATGGCCTTTCCTCTCTATTTAATCTTTATAATCGTATCCTGCTCTTTCCATAAATGCACTTTAAGTGTCACCTCCTCCTTTTTACCCTAAGCAGTTATGCACTTTAAAGCACGTATGGCTTTGGCCATTATACTATCTGATTAATCTTTGGTTTCCTGTCCGCCTCCTGTTTGTGGTCTAATGTACACCTGTCCTTACTCTATATTGTCATATCCGCCTCTATATGTAACAATAACTCCTACAAATCCCTCCTCTGAGGCTAATTAGCCTCAAAAACTACACTAAAAGGACATATAGAGAGTGAAGGCCAATACCAACAGTTGACAAAAACAATATCAAAATAAAGCTTACAAATCACCTGGACCAAACATCTCCAACACAGACAGGAGTAAAAGATCCAATTTGAAACATAAGACACTTACAAAACCCAACTAGACCAAACATCTCCAAACAATAACATAGATAGGAGTAAAAGATCTAGTCTGTAAAAAATAAAACATTTATAATCAATCATTATATTGTGAAAAAGCAATGAGCATGTAGTATGCCCACACTCCCAGAAACTATCAGCTATTCCTTAATCCTGATTCTTTAACATTTCAAGATATAATGTTACTTGAGTTATATTACCACATTTACCTTTGTGATTCACAATCATTCCTTTATCAAATTTACTAACTCCTGCAGTTTCTAACACCCAAATAGTTTATTCAATTAACTATAGTGTTTCCTACATCCATCCCATCATCTCCATAGCTGTAGAAACATTCATATTCACTTTTTACAATAGTAAACCTATCATTATGAGGATCATTCAATTCAGTTCTTATTTTTGTACATTCATATTTTCCCAACATATTTTTATTTATTCACTTCTGCCTTTAGTGTTACCTAATGCCAACCTGCATCTATGTTACACAAAGGAATGTAATATTTTCTCTGAATACATTGAACATTTTACATTTAACAAATTCTTCAAATGATGCAAGTTCAGGTACTATCAAAAGATCAGACAAAGGTGATTTTCTACACAAAATACAATTGTCCATTCTGTGTTTGTTTGTCGTATACTTAGCCCATTCATACCACTCGTTCTTCACTACTTCTTCTCGTGTGCTGTCCTTGAGTGGTTCTGATTCTGAGATATCTGTCGCTTTTACAATGTTTTTGTCTTGAGGTAGATCATTAGAGTTTGTCAAAAAGTTCCAAATGTCAGTAAAAAACCCTTCTGGTTCTGATGTCTCAGGTTTCTTTGTGGGTACAGTGGACTGCTTGGTAAGGGCAGTTGATGTTATCTTAGTGGTAGCTACTGTAGTCTTCACAGCAGCTGCCACCATTGTTGTCTTTCTAGTTTTCACAGGCTCTTCCTGTTTAGATATTGGCGTAGAACCAATTCTAATGACTGTGGTGCTACTCCCTTCAGTCAATCTTGTTCTCGTTATTTCAACTATATGTTCTTCACCTTCCACTGGTTCAATCTTGTTCATGATGAGCACCCACTCATCATTTTCTTTGATTAATGTCAGGTCACATCCTTTCGGGTCCCAAACGACTTCTCCCTTTGTTTGGTGATGTGTCCATCCACAGAGTGCAATCTCCGGTAAGGGTTTGATCCTTATGATTGAGATAGACTTCAGTTCTCCTGCTTCTGTTATGAGTTGAGGTGGAACAGAGATTCTAACCTTGTCAGTCTTTTTGGATTGTTCGGCTGGTTCCTCTCTTCTCTTCCTGTTTCCACCATACATCTTGATTGTGCGTGAGTCTGTTGTTTCTATACTAGCGTTCACTGTTACTTTTGCTATGTCAACGTCTTTGTTCTTCTGTCGTTCTAACTTCAATTGTCTGTTAAGGGGACCCTTCAAGAGCTGAAAAGTCAATTGTGGGGAAATCCCCTTTTGTTTCTCGTGAGGCCTCTTTCTTCCCCTGAGGCTCCCTCCTCAGGCCGGACTGAGCTTCCATCTGGAAGGGTGTCAATTTTAGGGAAGAGATGTTCCCATTCTGTAGGTGGTACTTCGGGGTCCCACTGTGGAGGGTTTCCTTCAAGGAGGTCTGCCACAACAGGTATGTCGTCAGGAGTAGCAGGCATGTTACTTCCTCCCATCCCTGGACTCTCTGGCCCCACAGGAGAGAATACTGGTGGTTCGCAGGTTCTCTCTCCAGGGTTGTCTCTCCTTCGTCTTCTTCTGGGTGCCTTGGGTGATGCACCTGTCGTATTTTGGCTTTCACTTGGTCTGCTGTTCTTTTGGCTCCTCCCTGGCGTCTCGATTGCTTTCGCTGTTCCTGCTCCTTCCGGGCTCCTGCCTGGTGGATCAGCATCCTCTGTGTCCTCATCTCTATATGGTTGTGTCCTTCTCTCTGTTGGGACTCAGTTGATCCCACTTCCTCCGGAACACTCGAACGTAGACTAGATCTCCTGGTATCACTGGGAGAGGTCCTTCTGGTCCCCTTGGATCATCAGATGTGGAACCTCTCGTCCTGGTTCAGGTTTCTGCCTTCTTTCTGTGAGGCATTCAGACTTAGAGACTTATGGCCTCTGTTCTATGATTACACCATACATCCTCTTACTTTCATCACTCATCACACAACAAACTGACATTCCAGCTGAAGCTGGCGAACCCTTCTCCTTCTGGTTTCCTAAACATAAGACTTGGAAAGCAAAATACAAAACATAACAGTATTGACAATGTTATGTGTTATGCATGAATATATTCATGAAAACTGAAATCTGAGACCATGACAATTCCCACTCTCTCTTCACCTGACTCTATGCCTTCAGGATACTTTTCTGCTGGACTCCACAAAAATAAAAGCCCTAAAAAGCTTCCTCATGCTTCCACCCAGTCTTCCCCTTTCAGCCCCAGGTTCTGAGAGGTGTTCCCAAATCATGTCATTTTTTACTTAGTTTCCCATCTGCTCCATTTTAACTGATAATCATGTGCATAACCTTAATCAACATTATCTCTTCTTGAAGTAATTCAACACTGTATATGCTTTCACATCAATGCCTTCAACATGTTGTTTAGAGTACAATTACCCTAACATCTATCCTTTTTCACATGATGCATTAACAAATAAAACAAGTAGCCCCCAAACTCAACCCAGTATGTCTATAGTGGAATCTAGTCTTTCTCTCTCTCTCTCTCTCTCTCTCTCTGGTTCCACGTCCTCTGTCATGGTGTTTTCAAGCTCACCCATTATTCAGCTGGACCTTACTTCTTGTGAGACTTATGCACCCACCAAAGAGAGACATGACGATCTTTTACACTGCAAGTCCTGTAAGAAGTGTACCCCCAGTCTGGTGTATCTTGATGTACACTCAGTCTCCAGAATTCAGCCCTTCCATTTCTGGCTGTTTTTTTCCTGAGGACATACACACTAACACATCGGTTATTCCCTGACAACAGACTTTCTTCTTATAGCAAGATCACTAATTCTTAATTTTTAAATAACAGCCCTATGTAAACATTCTGRCTCAAATACCTGGCCTCCTGCCACAGAAATATTCATAATGATAGCCAAATGATGGTCCCTACAGCAACTGCTGTAAGAATAACATGTAATCAGTCAAGTGTCTTCCAGTTGGAAGAATATCCAATCCTAWCAAAACTAAGTCATKAMTTTCTTAWACTTTTGCTCWAGTGTTCAAAATGCCACCACTTATTACTTTTACCATAATCTAGGTATGTGTAATGTTCTATTTACTTTAGAATTGTCCCTATATTTTATATCCCTATATTTTACAAGGCCAACTGTCCTTCCTTTTCTGTGAGTTATCTCCTCTAATATTATACATCGTTTCTAGAAATAACACCCCTTCACTACCATAACCTTCATTTATGAGCCCCCTCATATACCTAATGTAGTCACAGTTTTTCTAACCCATAACACATGAGTCACTACTCCTAATTTCCTTCCATAGTTTGATACATACTTAAATATTCTCAAATCAATTTTAGTCAATTTATATAATTCACTCCTCAGGAACAATATACACCCTTATGTTCCTTAAAACAAAAAATAAATTGACCAAACAAGAAAAAAGAGAAAAATAAATGATAATAACTGCATATTTGCAATAAATTACCACAAATGTAATGTAATTAAACCTGGGGAAAACATCCATCCGTTTCATTCTATGCCCATGTTATGTTGGTCTCTTTCTTCTTTATCCTTGGGTGTTATCGCACAACAGACTATACCTTTTATTCAATTACTTATATTATTACAATTTATCATTACAATTCCAATGACATTATAAAACAAAAGAAACAAAAACCTTTAATCTAATATTCTGTAAGTTTTGTCAACCACCCTGTCTCAGGATTAGTTTCCAGAGCTTCCCTAGGCCTAGAAAATTTAAACAGTTCTATATCCAATTCATAACTAAATGTTGTTTATAAATTGTCCAACCCAATATTCAGGATAACAGTCCTTAGTGCTTACTTTAACTCAAATTTGACCTTATATATGCAATACACATCATCCCTTTAATAATTAACATTTATACTAAAAACTTTTAGTACCAGTAATATCTATTTTCCAATACACCCTTTTGTCTCTGTTTTTCTGTCATGAGTGGCCTGGTAATAAAAGGTCGGTACCCCAATCACTTTTAGTCTTTCTCCTCCCAGCACATATCATTCCCGCATGTCTATTTTAGATGCAGTTCACAGGTCATCAGACACAGTTGTCCCTCACTATTCAGCCGGTTAGGGTGGGTTTGAGCTCCACACACACTTGTTGTGGTGATAATGTCGCCCATGCATTAAAGCATTCTGACGTCACCTTCCATGATAACTCCCTTATTCTACTGGTGATCTCTCAGACGAGTTACAGATTATGTAGTTATCAACATAACCCTCGCAGAGACCCACACTCCAATAAACCCTGTGGAGTAACTTTCATCCCTTTTTAACATATATTTCCCTTTTATATGCAGAATGAACAAAGCACATTTGTGTATTTACCCAAAGACCATAACCCCAGGGAACTGATAATTTTACCTCTTTTAACCTCTAATTCCTCCCAAACCCGGATCCGGGAGCACCCCCATCAGTAAAAAAGCTGACTAGCATAGCCTAGCATAGCGTCACAAGTAAATACTAGCATCTAAATATCATTAAATCACAAGTCCAAGACACCAGATGAAAGAGACAAAGGAATGAAATCGTAGAATTGGGTCAAAAAAATAAAAAAAAAAAAAAAAAAAAAAAAAAAAAAAAAAAAATAAAAAAAAAAAAAATAAGTTATAAATAAGGATAAAAAATTGACGTGATAATGTGTTAAACGACCATCGTAAAAATACAATAGGTGTTAACCTTTTCTCAATCTAGGGGGTGCTGTTTCCACTTTGGAAAAGATCGTCTCCAAATTAAACTGCCTCATACTCAATTCTTGCTCGTACAATATGCATATTATTATTACTATTGGATAGAAAAAATCTCTAGTTTCTAAAACCGTTTGAATTATGTCTGTGGGTGAACCAGAACTCTTTCTGCAGCGAAATCCATGACAGGAACTGCGAAGGTCTGAAAACGAGGCTCTGTTCTCAGATCAGTTTAAAGCTCTGTATGTATCCTATGGGTCGACATGAACTGCACCCGCCTTCCCCTGGATGTCAGTAACCAATGAGAAGTGGAATGGAGTGTCTACGTAGTTCTCAGAGCTTATAAAAGGCCAAGGAACGAAGTGAGCTCTCTTTTCGTCGTTCGTCATTGCGCAAAGCAAGACCTCAAGATGGCATTTTGAAACGCTCAGTTATCGGCCTTAGCTATATCCGTCTGTAATTTAATTCGATATAGGTGTTAGAAACATCATAACGAAGTTTTTTAAACCGAGTTATATCAGTTTATGCGAGTATATTGCTATTTTCGGAATTTCCTTAGTATTGCGTTTTGGGGATTTGGGCATGTTGTGGCCACATAGCTATTGTTAGCTGCTAATTCCGAAGTTGAAGACGACGTTTTACAACCAAGCAACGATTCTTTTGGACAAAGGACACCTTGCCCAAGATTCTGATGGAAGCTCGTCCAAAAGTAAGAGCTATTTATGATGTTATTCCGTATTTATGTGGAAAAATGTAAACGCATTTGTCCGCCATTATTGCGCACTAGTCTGGCTGTAACGCACACTGTATGTGTAACGGCCGTCCCTCGGTGAGTGAGTAGACCAAGGCGCAGCGGTGATGAATACATAATGTTTATTTGACAAGACGGAAAAACACGAAACGAAATACACTTGAATGATTAACAAAATAACAAAACGAACTAGACAGACCTAAACTATGAACTTACATGAAACGAGGAACACATAAACAGGAACGACCAAGACGAGACAGTACCGTGTGGTGCAAATACACAGACACAGCGACAATCACCCACAAACAAACAGTGAGAAAA
>NC_036847.1:20903766-20946243 GCF_002910315.2 Salvelinus sp. IW2-2015
TCTGAGGACTCTGGCAGATCCTGGCTGGCGCCTCTGGCAGGTCCTGGCTGACGGCTCTGGCAGGTCCTGGCTGGACGGCTCTGGCAGGTCCTGGCTGGACGGCTCTGGCAGGTCCTGGCTGGACGGCTCTGGCAGGTCCTGGCTGGACGGCTCTGGCTGATCCGGTCTGCGGGAAGGCCTGGCTGACCGGCTGGCGAAGGCTCTGGCTGATCCGGTCTGGCGGAAGGCTCTGGCTGATCCGGTCTGGCGGAAGGCTCTGCGATCCGGTCTGGCGGAAGGCTCTGGCTGATCCGGTCTGGCGGAGGCTCTGTAGGCTCTTGGCAGACGGGCGTGCTTGAGGCTCATGGCAGACGGGCGGCTTTGCAGGCTCATGGCAGACGGGCAGTTCAGGCGCCGTTGGCAGACGGGCAGTTCAGCGCCGCTGGGCAGACGGGCAGTTCAGGCGCCGCTGGGCAGACGGGCAGTTCAGGCGCCGCTGGCAGACGGGCAGTCAGGCGCCGCTGGGCAGACGGGCAGTTCAGGCGCCGCTGGGCAGACGGGCAGTTCAGGCGCCGCTGGGCAGACAGATGGCTCAGACGGCGCTGGGCAGACAGGCAGTGCAGCAGGCGTTGGGCAGACGGCCGACTCTGCCCTGCTGAGGCGCACAGTAGCCTGGTGCGTGTATAGCACTGGCTGCGCTGGAGAGGAGGAAAGCTCTGACAGCGCTGGACAGGTGGGAGCAGCTGGTGAGAGAACCCGGAGAGACAGCCTGGTGCGGGGGGCTGCCACCGGTGGACTGGTACTTGGAGGTGGCACCGGGTATACCGGACCGTGAAGGAGGACACGTGCTCTTGAGCACCGAGCCTGCCCAACCTTACCAGGTTGAATGGTGCCCGTAGCCCTGCCAGTGCGGCGAGGTGGAATAGTCCGCACTGGGCTATGCTGGCGAACCGGGGACACCATTCGTAAGGCTGGTGCCATGTATGCCGGCCCGAGGAGACGTACTGGAGACCAGATACTTGGGCCGGCTCATGACATCTGGCTCGATGCCCAACCTAGCCCTCCCAGTGCGGCAAGGTGGAATAGCCCGCACTGGGCTAAGCACGCGTACTGGGGACACCGTGCGCTTTACCGCATAACACGGTGTCTGACCAGTACGACGCTCTCTCACTCCACGGTAAGCACGGGGAGTTGGTTCAGGTATCCTACCCGGCTTTGCCACACTCCTCGTGTGCCCCCCCCAAGAAATTTTTGGGTCTGACTCTCGGGCTCCCAACCGCGTCGCCGCGCTGCCTCCTCATACCAGCGCTCCTGGGCTGTGGCTGCCTCCTTCTCCTCCCGAGAGCGGCGATTCTCTCCACCTTAGCCCAGGGTCTTCTCCGTGAATACTTGCTCCCAAGACCATAAATCCTGCTTCGTGCGCTGTCGTTGCTGTCCATTAACCCGCTGCTTGATCTGTGGGTTGGTGGGTGATTCTGTAACGGCCGTCCCTCGGTGAGTGAGTAGACCAAGGCGCAGCGGGTGGATGAATACATAATGTTTATTTGACAAGACGGAAAAACACGAAACGAAATACACTTGAATGATTAACAAAATAACAAAACGAACTAGACAGACCTAAACTATGAACTTACATGAAACGAGGAACACATAAACAGGAACGACCGAACGAACAAGACGAGACAGTACCGTGTGGTGCAAAATACACAGACACAGCGACAATCACCCACAAACAAACAGTGAGAACAACTACCTTAATATGACTCTCAATTAGAGGAAAACGCAAAACACCTGCCTCTAATTAAGAGCCATACCAGGCAACCCAAACCACACTAGAAACAGCAAACATAGACTGCCCACCCAAAACTCACGCCCTGACCATCACACACATACAAAACAACAGAAAACAGGTCAGGAACGTGACAGTATGTCTAGTAACGTTAATTTAAAAAATCTAATTCACGGTTGCATTAATAACTAATGCATCTTTCATTTGCTGTCCAACCTGTATTTTTTTGTCAATCTAATCGATAAATAATCGTAAACTTAGGTGCCTTTCCAAGATGGCGCCGACCCAGAATGCATGACCTGTTGCCACTGATCACATTGTATAGCCACGATTTGTGCTGCTAAAAATGCACATTTTCGAACAAAAACCTATATGCATTGTGTAATATGATGTTACAGGACTGTCATCTGACGAAAGTATATCAAGGTTAGTCAAAAATTATATATCTTTTGCTGTATTGTTACGATCGCTAACCTGTGCTGCTGGTAAATTGCTTGTGTTTCTGGCTATTGTGCTAAGCTAATATAATGCTATATTGTGTTTTCGCTGTAAAACACTTAAAAAATCTGACATATTGGCTGGATTCACAAGATGTTGGGCTTTCATTTGCTGTACGCTGTGTATTTTTCAGAAATGTTTTAAGATGAGTAATTAGGTATTTGACGTTGGTCTCTGTAATTATTCTGGCAGCTTCGGCACTATATTCAGATTGCAGCTGCAATGTAGAATCGTGATTTATACCTGAAATATGCACATTTTTCTAAAAAAACATATGCTATACAATAAATATGTTATCAGACTGTCATCTTATGAAGTTGTTTCTTGGTTAGTGGCTATTATATCTTTATTTGGTCGAATAGTGATGGCTACTGATGGAGTAAAAAACTGGTGGAGTAAAAAAAGTGGTGTCTTTTGCTAACGTGGTTAGCTAATAGATTTACATATGTTGTCTCCCTGTAAAACATTTTAAAAATCAGAAATGATGGCTGGAATTCACAAGATTGTATTCAGTGAGAGTTAAATGCACTCTCCTTCTCAAATTACACTCAGTTAACTGTCAGAGAGGCTTGCGCATTCCTCTTCCTACCAGTTGGTCACAGACACACACACACACACACTATTTTCCTATTTTTTCTAATCTGCTCATTCAGGCTTCATTTGTTCACGCATACCCTTCGTTTTACTTAAAACGACCTATAGTTCTTTCTACTAAACTTAATTAACTTCCTCAACATAAGCCAGATCTGTTCTATAGGATTTTTTCCGATATGACGAGACTACTGCCTAACCGGGTCAGCCTGTCTTCATACCCTATTCACCCACCCAATACTGGCCTCTATTCCATATTAGAGCAATATCGTGGCGTGACCTACCGATTTACAGACCCCCGTTTAGACGGAGCGTTTTTATCCACAGGATTTATTTTACAGTTGAACGCAGCCAAATCGGGCCAGCGTTCTTCCGCTTCCTATTTATTCACCCGCTCATTCCCCCTCTTTCCAACAGGAGCGGTAGCCGTGAATTATCACAGGAATTTATTTTACAGTTGAACGCAGCCAAATCGGGCCAGCGTTCTTCCGCTTCCTATTTATTCACCCGTTCAGTCCCCCTCTTTCCAACAGGAGCGGTAGCCGTGAATTATCGCAGGATTTATTTTACAGTTAAACGCAGCCAAATCGGGCCAGCGTTCTTCCGCTTCCTATTTATTCACCCGTTCAGTCCCCCTCGTTCCAACAGGAGCGGTAGCCGTGAATTATCGCAGGATTTATTTTTCAGTTGAACCCAGCCAAATCGGGTCAGAGTTCTTCCGCTTCCTATATATTCACCCGAACAGACCCTCCTGTCGTGAATATCCCACCCAAGCAGACCCCTTTCTAATTTTTCCTTTTTAAAGGGCGGTATCGTGGGATTTCTAACTACTTATTTATGCAGTCCTCTATTCTTTTTAGAGCTGTATTCATAAGTAACCTGTCCAAGCTTTCCTTCTACTAATTTTATCGAAGAGGTATTACAGGATTTTCTACCTACTTTATCTGTTTTGACCGTATGGGCAGACAGCTACAGCCCCCCACCGGGCCAGAGAGCGCAACAGCTGCACCAGTCAGGACACACAAGGTCCCTAAATGAATGGTCTGGTGAGGGGGGCAGTCCGAATCACACACACTCGACCCAAGTCGCCCGCTCAGGTTGATTGGGCTGTGTTTTACGCACATCCCAAAACAAATCTCGAGACAGTCGAGCCCGGCCAAGCAGAATCAGACGGCACAACTCCCCTCAACCAACCCAAACACGTGGGTCCGTTCGAACGGTCCGATCAGAACGAGTGCAAGCCCCCTCCGCTAAACGCCCGACACCCGCAAGGTTCACAGCCCCTACTCACTTAGTCCCTACACATGCACATATATATTTACATTTCACAACCCCCAAAATCTCACATGCATGCAATTTCATTCTTAGCATTTACTGGGTTTTTAGGAAATTTAAAGAGAGACCTACGTGACGCCCTTCTCGCTGAGACAGGTTCTCTGAAGCAATTTATACAAACTTTCAACAAAAAAAAAATATATGTAAGAACAAGCTTACCTTTTTATAGTTGTGTGGCCACATTTGTTTGCAAGATTGTCCAAAGAAACTATCACCAGCCCGGAACGTCACTCCGTGGTCCCTGTCACTCCTGGCAAAGCTCGCCAAGTTATGTCGTGGAGAATCGTCTCAGAAATATAACACTCTTACAAGAACTTGTGAATTCAATATAGGCTTTAATACAAAGTATATCATTAGCCTAGATGGTCCGCGGATCACACCCTTTCACAGAGCTCTGGCTCTGTCTTTATACACATACAGCATATGAATCCATCCTACATGTAAATTAAGTTACTTCCCTTAGGTCATCTGCCACCATTATCTTTCATTTCAGGCTTCCTGCTTGTTTACGCCCAATAACGCCTGTATCCGCTCTTGATTAGATTACAATGGTGGCAGGACCCTCTCGTGTCCTAAAATTAATATATGTCTATCTTACCCTAAGCACTTATGGCCTTTACCCTAAGCACTTATGGCCTTTCCTCTCTATTTAATCTTTATAATCGTATCCTGCTCTTTCCATAAATGCACTTTAAGTGTCACCTCCTCCTTTTTACCCTAAGCAGTTATGCACTTTAAAGCACGTATGGCTTTGGCCATTATACTATCTGATTAATCTTTGGTTTCCTGTCCGCCTCCTGTTTGTGGTCTAATGTACACCTGTCCTTACTCTATATTGTCATATCCGCCTCTATATGTAACAATAACTCCTACATAACGTTACAGGGTATAGTCAGTAAGCAGTTACACCGGAGTGCCCCGGTGGCAATACATTAATAAAACCAAAAGCTTACCTTGACTTGGAAGAGTTTCAGTGTTGTGTTGGATAGTCATAGCCAGCTAGCTAACATAGCATCCCTCTGTTTGATCCGGGTGTTTGAGTAACTAAACTAGCCAGTTGCATTTGCTAGCTCTTTCGCTCTTCTCCTTAATTTTTGAAGAAATGAGTTTGTTGAAAACTGTTCAACTGTTGTCCTTCTCTCTCTTTGAGTCAACTACTCATCACATTGTATGCACTGCAGTGCTAACTAGCTGTAGCTTATGCTTTCAGTACTAGATTAATTCTCTGATCCTTTGAATGGATGGACAACATGTCAGTTCATGCTTCATTCCGGAGGCCGTCCTCCGGAAGTTGTCATAATTAGTGTGCGAGTCTATGGAAGCGGGTGAGAACCAAGTGCCTCCTAGGTTTTGTATTGAAGTCAATGTACCAAGAGGCTACACCATGGTGCTACCCTACCATGGTGCTGTTGAGGCTACTGTAGACCTTCATTGCAAAACAGTGTGTTTTAATCAATTATTTGGTGACGTGAATATATTTGGTATAGTTTTATCTAAAAAGGATAACATTTTCAATGTTTTATCATTTTTATTTGTATGAAATTCATTGTGGAGGATGGTCCTCACCTTCCTCCTCTGAGGAGCCTCCACTGCTATATACAGGGAGTAACAGTACCGAGTTGATGTGCAGAATGTGCAGGGGTGCGAGGTAATTGAGGCAGCTATGTACTGTATATGTAGGGGTAAAGTGACTAGCAGCAGCGTGTGTGTGTGTGTGTGTGCGTGTGTGTGTGTTGGGGTGTCAGTGTAAGTATGTGTGAGTGTATGGGTAGAGTCCAGTATGTGTGCATAGAGTCAGTGCAAAAGAGTTATAGCAAGAAAGAGTCAATGCAGGTAGTCCTGGTTGCCATTTGTTACCAACCTCCTTGATTTGGTCTTATGTAGCAAAATTTGAAATTGTGTTTTTTACTTTGGATAAAATCAGAGACACAGAGCTACAAAATGGTACATCATACACTATATTTGAGGAACAATGGGAAAGTAATTCTGCTTTGAAAGTTGATAATGTGACGACCCTCCCACCTCCCACTGTCTGCCGTATTCTTTCTCTTTGCTTTTGTTTTCCTTATTAGGATGTCGGCGGGGCAGGGCTGGGAGGGTCATCAGCGACATGGGACACACCTGGGCCCGGATTTGTGCCGGGATAAATACACCTCTTCCCCATTCATTGAGGAGACTCACACCATTGTTCATTGTGTTTAGTTTACTTCAGCTAATAAATATATTTGTTATTCCTTATCTCCACGTTGTCTCCCTTTTTGTTACGAACTTTGAGCCGGTTCGTGACAAGTGGGGGATCGTCCAGGATCTTGAAGGTATTGTTTGGGAGAAAATGTGGAGTTAATGTTTGAAAATCTGTAGGTGCTTTGTTTGCATCTTTTGTTACAGCTTGTTTGAGTTGTAATGTTTGGTGCCCAAGATTGGTTACCTTTGCTTGTTTGGTAAACTTGCCACTGCGGTGGATAGTTGGTTGTGTGCTGCGTTGGAGAGAGTACATTGGTTTGTTTCCAGGCCCCTGCCCAGGCTGGAGACTGTTGCTCTACTTGCTGTTGGGACATCGGTCCGAGGAGGTGAGTACAATCGGCTGTGTACCTCAGTGGGAGATTTGGGTAGGGTAGTGACACTTACTACCCAGAGCCTTTCTTTTTCCCCTTTTAGGCTTAGCGATGTGCTTCACTTTGGAATACATTGAGCATGGTTATTTTGTTTTTGTGTTGTGTCTGTGGACTGAGCAGTTGTCTCGGGCACATCCGTGGCTTGGGGGAATCTGCCAGCTTGCTGGGTGGTTTATTTCCTTGCCAGCGGGCTACAGTGCGTAATTACCCACCGCAAATCCGCACGAAGACTAGGGTTGAGTTATTGTAGGTTTTGGCGACGCTCAATATATCTCATCTCTCTTCTGTGGTGCCCAGTGTGATTGTTATTTCTTTTGTTGTGGTCTGGTGTGCTCAGCAGAGGGGAAGAGTGAGATGTTTTTTTGTTGTTGTATTTACTTGTGACTGGCGTCTAATGTAGACGAGTTCATTCGCTTTCCATCAGAGGAACTGTTAGAATTATGTACTAAAGAACAGTTGTTGAAGATCGCTGAACACTACAAGATTGAAATTAGTGATAAACATCAAATTATTTTAGGTTGATATTGAAAGCCAATCTGGGAGAGTGGTATTCTTGAAGTTACTACTGGGGCAGCCTCTGTCGAGGACTCGCCATCTCCCTGTTTCGTTACAATGGCCGCCCCATCTGTTAGACCTAGTGGTCTGTCTTTTGAACAACAGAAAGAACTGCTTCTGTTACAACTAGAGCATGATTGTGTAAAGTATGACAATTAATTGGCTTTTAAACAGGATTTGGAGCATGCAAAAATCAAGTTGTATCAAGAGTGGCTACAGTTGGTTAGGGAAGGAAAGCTTGAGTTTGTCCTGGGAAGGTGACCCAGAGTTACCTAGGGGTCGCTCCTCTCTCTCGGTCGTGCCCCGGACTCATTTGATATTTTTGGAAACTTACGTATGTTGTCAAAATGTAGTGAGAAGGACCCTGAGATGTTCTTTATGTTGGAGCGTGTTGCTGACGCGCTCGCTCGTTTATTTTGTTTGGTATTGTCCTGTTCTGTCGCTCCTGTCTGTTCTCTTCTGGTCTAATTTTTTCTTTCCTCTGAAAGGTTGCTTCCTGTGCGCAAAGGTTGCTGAGGTCTGGGGAGGACGAGGTTGGCTGGGGAAAGTGGAAGTGTGAACACGTACCCCCTTATGCATTTGGGATGCAGGCTGGGTCAATTTGGGACACAGGCTGGGTCAATTACTAGGATCCATGGCAGTATTTTGTTTGTGACTGGTATGATGTTGGTCCCCGGTTTTATGGGGGGGGTGACGACACTCCCACTCTGTCTGCTGTATTTCTCTTTGATCTTGTTTGCCTTAATAGGATGTCGGCGGGCGGAACTGGGAGGGTCGTCAGCGACATGGAACACACCTGGGCCCGGGTGTGTCCCGGGATAAATACACCTCTTCCCCATTCATTGAGGAGACTCTATCCATGCATACACACTTATAGATTTTGGTTGTGGCATTTTTGTGGCTGTTTGCTTTGGCACCTTTCAACACCCCTCATTATCACATTTATGCACGCAAACACTCACTTACACTACTGACTACACACACCATTGTTAATTGTATTTAGTTTACTTCAGTTAATAAATACATTTTGTTATTCCTTATCTCCACGTTGTCTCCCTTTTTTTAGGAACTTCGAGTTCATGACAAACTTGTAACCTCACTTTTGAGAAAATGGCCTTTGAATGTTTTGGTACCTACTGGAGAGCTCTTTGTCTACACCATTCAGCATTGTTCACTCCCTCTTAAGCTTTAACCCCCACCCAAACTCTGACCATTTTACTCACCCTAGCAGAACCGGTTATGCTGTTTTCATGTTATCCAGAGCGTTGGTGACTGTAACTGTGCTGTTGGCAACAATTTAATTATGCTTTTTTTGCAGGCATTTACTGACACCGGCCATATTCAACGGGTGTTGAGCATTCGTAAATTCATCGGTTATTCTGCGCTCTGGCACACTCAGACGAGACTGCTCTGAAATCGGAGCAGATGGCCAGACTGAATTTATGAACGCACCCGAAATGGTTACTTGCATAGTGGAGTCTTTTGTTAAGACATGTAGCTGGCTAGCTAAACAATGAACCATAATCCCAACTCATGACTACCCTGAATGAATCTGCAGGTAGCTAACCAACCAGGTTCAATGTTAGCCTGACTAACAGGTGTCTGTATATAGCCTTGCTACTCTTTTTTCAAATGTCTTTTTACTGTTTTATTTCTTTACTTACCTACACACACACACCTTTTATTCCCCCGCACCATTGGTAAGTAAGCATTTCACTGTAAGGTTGTATTCGGCGCACGTGACAAACTCGGATTTGATTAGGCTATAACTAGCAGAACAAATGGCTCTGCGTGTAACGGCGGTCCTCCTCCTCTTCATCCGAAGAGGAGGAGCAGGGATTGAACCAAGGTGCAGCGCGTTGAAATGACATGATGAATTTTATTAACAAGACAAAACGAACAAACACGAAAACGAACTATACTTGAAAATGATACAAAATAACAAAACGAAAGTAGACAGACCTGAACAACGAACTTACATACAACGTGAAGAACGAAATGAACAGGAACAGACTACATGAAATGAACAAACCGTAAACAGTCCCGTATGGTGCAAACATCGACACAGACACAGGAGACAACCACCCACAAACAAACACTGTGAACAGCCTACCTAAATATGACTCTCAATTAGAGGAACGCCAAACACCTGCCTCCAATTGAGAGCCATACCAGGCAACCCTAAACCAACATAGAAACAGACAACATAGAATGCCCACCCAAACTCACGTCCTGACCAACTAACACACAAAACTAAACAGAAAACAGGTCAGGAACGTGACACTGCGATACAAATAAGATCATACACTTAACGTTAGCTAGCTAACAGTACACCATAACTTGAAATGAAAATGACTTTCTCCAAATTAGAAACGTGTAATACCTGAATTTAGCTAGCTACGATATCTTACCCGTGCTCTGAAATCGTAGTAGCTAGCAAGAGCTATATGGCAGACCAAAGTATTTTTCTGTGGCTAAACCAACTAGTCTCGTAATTTAACAATTGTATTCATATTCACAGATGGCTTACAAGTTTGTTATTAAGGCACATGAAAGTTCATATGTTGGAGAAAGCATTTCTGCCCTAAAACAAATTTTTATGAAAATAAAAAAAAGTTTACATTCAAACGGCTCTCCTGTGAGGTAGTGACCCGTGATATACTCCTAGTTTCCTGAAATAAGTCACATTTGATGAGCTATTTAGCAGTCTTATTTAGAAGTCTTATGGCTTGGGGGTAGAAGCTGTTCAGGGTCCTGTTAATTCCAGTCTTGGTGTATTGATACTGCTTGCCATGCGGTAGCACAGAGAACAGTCTGTGGCTGGAGTCTTTGACAGTTTTTTTTGGGACCTTCCTCTGACACCGCCTGGTATAGAGCACCTAGATGGAAAGGAGCTTGGACCCAGTGATGTACTGGGCCATATGGTGAAGCTGTAGAACACCCTGACGGGGAAGAGGTGTTGTCGTGCCCTCTTCACAACTGTGTTGGTATGTTTGGAGCATGATAGATCCTTAGTGATGTGGACACTGAGAAACTTGAAGCTCTCGACACGCTACCCTACAGCCCCGTAGATGTGAATGGGGCAAGCTAAACATTCTATTTCCTGTTGTCCACGATCAGCTCCTTTGTTGGAGAGATTGTTGTCATGGCAACACACTGCAGGTCTCTGACCTCCTTCCTAAAGGCTTTCTCATCGTCGTTGGTACAGCTTACCACCATCGTGTCTGCAAATGTAATGATGGTGTGAGAGTCGTGCGCGTCCATGCAGTCTTGGGTGAACAAGGGGTATAGGAGTGGACTAAGCACACACCCCTTAGGGGCCCCTGTGTTGAGGGTCAGCGTGGCAGATGTATTGTTGCCTACCCTCACCACCTGGGGACGGCCCCAGGTGTTGATGTGAGCTTTGACCAGCCTTTCAAAGCGTTTCATGGCTACAGATGTGAGTGCTACGAGGCAACAGTCATTTAGACAGGTTACGTTGATGTTCTTGGGCACAGGGTATGCTTGAAATATATAGGTATTACAGACTGGGTCAGGGAGAGGTGGACAATGTCAGTGAACACACTTGCCAGCTGGTCAGCGCATTCTCTGAGTACGCGAACTGGTAATCTGTCTGGTTACAACTGCGGCCTTGGGAATGTTAACCTGTTTAAAGGTTTTGCTCATATCGGATACGGAGAGTGTGACACACAGTCATCCAGATCAGCTGGTGCTCTCACGCATGGTTCAGTGTTGCTCGCCTCAAAGCTAGAATTAGAAGACATTTAGATCGTCTGGTAGGCTTGTGTCAATGGACAGCTCGTGGCTGGGTTTCCCTTTGTAATCCGTGATAGTTTGCAAGCCCTGCCACATCTGACGAGCGTCATCCATCTGGTGGTGAAGTGATTCAGTCAACATGTTTAAAGAAGGTCATTAAGCTCTGTGGCATTAGTTAACACTACTGTATGTGTGGCACCATGTACCTAAAGGGCATCCCTTTGTAGTACTAGTGTCTGTCTACCAGCAATTATTGTGTATGATTGGAAGTGAGGCCAGCATCTGGTACCTCTGTTCTATAGACTGTGGAATGGTAGGTATCTTCTTTCGGAAGTCTATTCCATACAAGCCCTGGTCAAAAGTAGTGCACTATAAAGGGAATAGGGTGGAATTTGCAACACAACGTTTGTCTTTGTGAACCGTTGTGGAGCATTTTAGACTTCAGTGCCATGCTACTTCTGTTGGCTATGGATCAAGCCCCTGGGGAGTTTGATGGAGTTTGCCAGTGATTTACTGTAATGCACAATATAACTTCTGCTTTTGTAAAGAGGGAGGGGATGGAGGGAGGTGCACACAATTCTCAGAACACAAAGCACACAAGGGCCCAAATCTGAGGACAAACTGCCAATGATGACTGAGTAATTTGTTAGTGTGCGTGTGTAGTTCTGCCACAATCATTCTTAGATTTCTGTCCATTTCGTGCTGTGTTATGTTTCCTTCCTCCCGGTTTTGTTGCAGAAAAGCTCCAACATGATTAAGACTGGCTCATCTTTGATCATGCTCTTCATTGACACCTTGGTCTGACATGATGACAAGGTGCTGCTGGTTAAGTCTGCCATCTAATTGCCTTTCAAGCACTCCTGTCTGTTCACCCTTTACTTTCACATTCCTAAAGGTATTTGCAGCACAATAGCTCATCTGATGAAAGGAAATATATTCTGCACTTTTAAATGAATGGATGGATGGAATGATCAGCTGAGTAAAGTTGGTGGGTGAGAGAAGTGTGGTGTGTTCTCTCTGTATGCAGTCTGATGCATCTCTGTCTGTCTCGTCAAGGCTAGAGCATAAGTCTCTTTCTCCATCATCCCTCTCTCTCTCCCTCTGCCTATGTCTTAATCCATGGCCTAGCTTCAATCAGCCCTTGTCTCCATGACAATCGGATGAGGCTCCGCTGCGTTTGCAATGCCACCTCAGTGCAGCAGCAGTGTCTGTTGTAAGCCAATATGAATGTTTTGGCCTGTATTGCTACAACAATACTGCCAAAGGCGGTGAGAAAACATTTCACTATAGAGGATCACCCAGCAATTCACATGACGCAGCGTGAATTAGTACATGAACACTGTCACAAAGTCTAAAAAGCCGTGACAGCCTGGGCTATATTGAACATTAAACCATTCCATCACAGTTGACCTCAAGACATTTCATTCCATTTTTTTTCAATGTTGTCATGCTTTCATAGAATTTTCTATCTCACTATATAACATGCACCATAGTCACTGGAGCGAGAGCAAAACTTTCACCACAAGGCAAGCATCACAAACCATGGCTAAGGCAAGGCAGACAGTGTCACTGACAACCCCTTATTTGCTATTCATGTCCAGGCCATGAGACGTATTGACCCATTGTCTTAGTGTTTTTGATAATGTGTTTGGTCCTCTGAGATAAGATGCCTATACATCACCAGCTGACAGGACTGTGGACAGGGCCCTCGGCTTATCACTCATTGCTCACCCATTCGTTCATCCTGCACCACTGTCTCTGTCTATCTTTCCTTCTCAGTTTGCCCTCTGTCTCTCTTCTCAGTACATTTCATACTGTCTCTCTTTCTTCTCAGCAGGGGTAGGAACCGGTTCAGGGAACTGAACTGAACCTGAAAATAAAATTTTTCAGGGAACAGAAATGGAAGCTGGAACAAAACCGCTATTTTAAAGGCATGGGAATCGGTTAATAACTTTATTTTATGTTCCAGGCATTTTTTTCTAGGCACACAACAAAACGCAACAAAGTGCCTATACAAAGCCCTCACTCTGTCAAATTGAAAATCTTGTTCCTGTAAGTGTTTAGGGCTACCTGCCCCTCCCCCCTACTGTACTGACGTTACAAGCTTGCTTTCAAAAGATAGTGAGAGATTTTTAAGAAGAATGGAAAACCTTTTTCAATGCCAGTTAAGGATATTGTAGGCCTAGTTATCACGCTTCACGATGGATTTATTAACTACATAAAGGTAAGTGTTTTTAATTCTGATGCCACTCTGCACACACAAGCTTGTTAGCTAGCTAGCTCAACGGGCTTTCAAATTCCTCCATATAACCTGCTCCTCCTATGTATAATTCTGTGGACCTAATTCATATAATACATGCCATAACAAGATGCCCAGCGCTTCAAGCGTCCTGAATTCTCTCTCGCGCTCTCCACACCTGCAAAATTTAAGTCGCGTCTTGCGCCATAGTTACCACTTGTCTGCCCATCACGCATGTAAGCAATTAGCTTCACCTGCTCCATGCGCACTGATTGGGGAAGTAATTTAGTGAGCTAAATGTTTTTTAAAAAACGGTTGATTTCACAGGTTAAAAAAGGAATGATATAAACTGGTACTTTTTTCTTTATTTTGCTGGTTGGAACAGTGGAACGAAACTCCCCAAAATAGTGCTTATGTTTACAACGAAGCAATTGGAAAATAATTTGGGTTCAAACCACTGCTTCTCAGTACATTTTCAACTGTCTCTTCTCAGTACATTTTCTGTCTCTTTTTTGGTTTCTCTTTCGAAGTGACTTTTTCTCACATTCTTCCTTTCATTCTATTATTCGTCTATGCCTCTCCTTGTCTGTATATTCCTGTCTACTTCTCTTTCTCTATTACCATTACCAGTCTGTTCTCTCAACCCTCTTTCTCTCTCACTCCCCCCTCTCTCCCTGTCTACATTCATCTTTTGATCACATTTAACTTTGATCAAATTGAAGACTAACATGTCCTTATTTCTGCTGAATCCTTCCTTGTTCCCCTTACTGCTGATGCATGTTACCCAGGGTGAGATGATGGTATGGTTCAGTAGGTCGGTTTGGACAGTCTCCTCTCCAGGGCCCAGGCTTGACAGTGACGGGGCAAGGGTCAGGTGCTCAGGTCCTGGGAGGCAGACAAGTCAGGAGAGGCTCATCTGTTACCAGCTGGAGCTCCACAGGGGAATAGGGTGAAGGAGGAGGGTACAGTGGATGGAACAGGGATGGAGGAGGAGTGCAGACCGCATAGCATGCCAGACCACAGAGGAAGGCTCTGTGGGAGTCATCATGATGATGATGGGCGACAGGTAACCTAGCGGTTAAGAACATTAGGCCATTAACCAGAAGGTTGCTGGTTCGAATCTCCGATCCGACTAGGTGAAAAATCTGTATGTGCCCTTGAGAAAAGCAATTAACCCTAATTGCTCCTTTAAATTGCTCTGTATAAGAGTGTCTGCTAAATTACTAAAATGTAAGTGGAGGATGGAGAGTCAGGCTTGTGCAGTCTCTCTTGCTATGCCTACTCACTAAGGTTTTTCCGGCGAAGTTTATGCTGCTCTTGTTCTGTACTTACTTGAGCCTCTCTCCTCCTTGAAAGTCCTCTTGTCCTTCTGCTACTCAGTTATTATATCACATTGTTGTACGAAGTTTCAAGCCTCAATAAAGGGAGGTGACAAAAGGTGAGAGGAGATCGATGTACTGTAACTCTTTTCCTGGCGTTTGATCCATTGGACTTGGACACCGCTATTGATTGTGCCTGGCCGCTTTGTTCCACTGATTGAGCCTGGCACTCAACATGTGGTCAGAATTTACATACCCTGTTCCATGATCAAAGCCTTCACAGGGCAAGGGCACACTGGCACCAAAAAGTGCTGATCTCTCCCTATGACTGATGTAGCCTTGAAAGAT
Organism: Salvelinus sp. IW2-2015; assembly: GCF_002910315.2. Taxonomy (NCBI): domain Eukaryota; kingdom Metazoa; phylum Chordata; class Actinopteri; order Salmoniformes; family Salmonidae; genus Salvelinus; species Salvelinus sp. IW2-2015. The sequence continues at coordinate 20,918,791 of NC_036847.1, forward strand.
GAAGTGTAATCTCTACATTATTTATGTACTTAATGTTTAGTATGCTAATAGTGAGCTTTCTCTGTTCTCATAACATATGGTCATTATATTCCCACAGGACATCAGAGTGGGGGAGGGATCACAGCTGACAAGGACCTCTAGCTGGTCAATGCCAATGTCATCGACACTGGAGAACAGTCACGGAGGAGAAAGTGATACTTAGTTTCTACTGTGGTCAGAGAGTATCATTGAGTCACCTTGCTAGACAAACTTTTGCTGTTTTACTGTTAACTGTTAAGTACATGAAACAGGCAGTTTATTGACGGCAGGTGTCATGTAAAGCGTTGGTGTTATGTCTGGTCTGAATAATACTGTACTACAGGGTTCCCCAACTGGTTTTATTTGGCCCCCCAAGTTTTCTGAGCTAAATAAATAAATATATATATATATATATACACACACACAGTACCAGTCAAGATTTTGGACACACCTACTCATTCAAATCAAATTGTATTAGTCACATGCTCCAAATACAACCTTACAGTGAAATGCTTACTTACGAGCCCCTAACCAACAATGCGGTTTCAAAAAAAGATGAATAAGAGATAAAAGTAACAAGTAATTAAAGAGCAGCAGTGAAATAACAATAGCGAGACTATACAGGGGGGTACCGAGACAGAGTCAATGTGCGGGGGCACCGGTTAGTTGAGGTAGTATGTACATGTAGGTAGAGTTATTAAAGTGACTATGCATAGATGACAACAGAGAGTAGCAGTGGTGTAAAGAGGGGCTGAGGGGGCACTGCAAATAGTCTGGGTAGCCATTTGACTAGATGTTCAGGAGTCTTATGGCTTGGGGCTAGAAGCTGTTTAGAAGTCTATTGGACCTAGACTTGGCGCTCCGGTACTGCTTGCTGTGCGGTAGTAGAAAGAACAGTCTATGACTAGGGTGGCTAGAGTCTTTGAAAATGTTTAGGGCCTTCCTCTGACACCGCCTGGTATAGAGGTCCTGGATGGTAGGAAGCTTGGCCTCAGTGATGTACTGGGCAGTTCGCACTGCCCTCTGTAGTGCCTTGCGGTCGGAGGCCGAGCAGTTGCCATACCAGGCAGTGATGCAACCAGTCAGGATGCTCTCGATGGTGCAGCCGTAGAACCTTTTGAGGATCTGAGGACCCATGCCAAATCTTTTCAGTTTCCTGAGGGGGAATAGGTTATGTCATGCCCTCTTCACGACTGTCTTGGTGTGCTTGGACCATGTTAGTTTGTTGGTGACACCAAGGAACTTGAAGCTCTCAACCTGCGCTACTGCAACCCCTCGATGAGAATGGGGGCGTGCTCAGTCCTTTTTTTCCTGTAGTCCACAATCATCTCCTTTGTCTTGATCACTTTGAGAGATTATACAGGTTATACAGAAGATAGCCCTGTTTGGTAAAAGACCAAGTCCATACTGTGGCAAGAACAGCTCAAATAAGCAAAGAGAAACGACAGTCCATCATTACTTTAAGACATGTCCAGACATTTAAGACAATCCAGAAAATTTCAAGAACTTTGAACGTTTCTTCAAGTGCAGTCGCAAAAACCATCAAGCGCTATGATGAAACTGGCTCTCATGAGGACCGCCACAGGAAAGGAAGACCCAGAGTTACCTCTGCTGCAGAGGATCTAAATGCTTCACAGATTTCAAGTAACAGACACGTCTCAATATCAACTGTTCAGAGGAGACTGCGTGAATCAGGTATTCATGGTTGAATTGCTGCAAAGAAACCACTACTAAAGGACACCAATAAGAAGAAGAGACTAGCTTGGGCCTAGAAACATGAGCAATGGACATTAGACCGGTGGAAATCTGTCCTTTTGTCTGTTGAGTCCAAATGTCAGATTTTTGGTTCCAACCTTCATGTCTTTGTGAGATGCAGAGTAGGTGAACGGATGATCTCTTCATGTGTGGTTCCCACCGTGAAGCGTGGAGGAAGAGGTATGATGTGTGGGGGTGCTTTGCTGGTGACACAGTCAGTGATTTATTTACAATTGAAGGCACACTTAACCAGCATGTCTACCAAAGCATTCTGCAGCGATACGCCATCCCATCTGGTTTGCAGTTAGTGAGACTATAATTTGTTTTTCAACAGGACAGTGACCCAAAACACACCTCCAGGCTGTGTAAGAGCTATTTGACCAAGGAGAATGATGGAGTGCTGCATCAGGTGACCTGGCCTCCACAATCACCAGACCTCAACCCAATTGAGATGGTTTGGGATAAATTGGACCGCGGAGTGAAGGAAAAGCAGCCAACAAGTGCTCAGCATATGTGGTAACTCCTTCAAGACTGTTGGAAAGGCATTCCTCGTGAAGCTGGTTGAGAGAATGCAGATAGTGTGCAAAGCTGTTATCAAGGCAACGGGTGGCTACTTTGAAGAATCTCAAATATAAAATATATTTTGATTTGTTTAACACTTTTTAGGTTACTACTTGATTCCATATGTGTTATTTCATAGTTTTTATGTCTTCACTATTATTCTACAATGTATAAAATAGTAAAATAAAGAAAAACCCTTGAATGAGTAGGTGAGTCCACAGTTTTGACTGGGACTGTAGCTAGCTAGCTAAACAATGAGCCATAATCACATCTCATGATGTTACTACCCTGCATGAATCTGCAGGTTGCTAACCAACCAGGTTCAATGTTAGCTCACTAGCTAACATTAGGCTATAACTGGAAGAGCAAATGGCTCTGAGATACGAATAATAAGATCATACACGTAGCGTTAGCTAGCTAACGTTAGCTGGCTAACTAACAGTACTCTTTAACTTGAAATGAAAATTACTTTGTCAAAATTAGAAATGTGTAATATCTGAAAATGTAACTAGCTAGACTATCTTACCCATATCCATCATGGATGGAAGCTTCTCCCTGTCACAGATGCCATGGTTGCCCTTAGTTTGAAGATGTAATCCGGAGACAGGTGTTTTCTCCATCTTCTTAGCTATCATACTCTAATTCCACTGATTTCAAAACTCGCTTCTCCAGAAAGTGGAGAGCAACACTTATGCAGGTCTACTACCCAATATAATTTTTTTTAAAGCCAGGTTAGAAAGGTTTACCTAAACATACTGACCAGGTCAAATAGACAGATGTGTGCTATATGTCAGACCAATCCGAACTCATCTCTTGGCATGTCCAGCCCACTCATTATCTCAGCCAATCATGGCTAGCGGGAAGGTTGCTGACTTTTTCGGTGACTAAACCTACTTGGCTCGTAATATAACAATTTTATTAATATTTACAGATGGCATACAAGTTTGTTTTGAAGTCACATAAAATTTCACGTCCCAGAACGCATTTCTGCCCCCAAAATTCATATTTTAGTAGTTATTCGAAGTAAATAATGCATACTTTTATGACTGCTGAATACCAACTATCAAAATCATGTATTTTCAGGCAAGTCCTTTCTATCCCGCTCAATCGCACGTTTTCTCTTTGCTCTGCAAAGACGGACAAGTTTAAGCGGGCGCGCAATGGATTATGGTCATTGTAGTTAATTACCACATTTTCTGCACTAAACTATGTAGAATATTGGCCTGTTGGAAACTACAACTCCCTAATACATCGCACAGTTCAGGCTTGATCTGATTTATCTCTTCAGAAACTGCACATGGAAAAAAACAAAAAAATAATAATAATTATTCAAATAATTGAACTGACATCGGTCAATTAGTTGTTTAAAAAATGAAAAATTACTTACATTTTTGTTAATCGCTCATCACTATTGTTTGGGCTTCCCGCTGCTCAATCTAGTTGACCGTATAGCTTCCAACAAATTTACTGATGAGACAGCTGTCAAATTAAATATGAGCCATTCAGGCAAGAATGAGAGTTAATTAACCAACCATCAAAAACACTTGTTAGTTATTCAACACATGTTGGAGTAATGCTCTTAAACTCTGGGTTCATTGTATGACTCCGCTTCAGTTATAAATAAAAAAATGATTAATTTTCAGCATTTTTCACTCTCATTGACATGTATCAATGGACATTATGTCAGCTGCTTGTCCCCAGTGTTGGTTATTGAATTTGCTGCAGATTTCATTCAATGGTCTGACTTAAATGACCATTACTTATTGCAGCCAACTTTATTTAAATATATGTCTGATTAGGCTCAATTTACAAAAGATGCAAATTCAAGCAAAGAGAACTGATCATTATACTAATTGTAACATTTTGTTGTTGCAGGGTTTAATTGTTCACGTCTGGGGTACTATCACAATACCTCCCGGCTCTACTGTGTCTAGTCTGTGTCGTTCCTGTCTCTCTGTGACCTGGGCATGTAAAGAACACCCTGAGAAAGGCTGAGCATCAACTTCCTGTAGAGGGCTGAGATACAGTACATGTATGAATACACTGTCATGTTGTTTACAATATTGTCTGGGAGAGAGAGTACCAGTATGAGTCAATTTAAAGGATTACAGTTTTCCCTATAGATGAATGGGTGTGTCATTGTAATGATAGATGTCCCTCTATAGCTCTCTCTCTAAGGTTGAGATGCCATGTGATAAGCTGTGTCAGCCAGGAAGTATGGGATGTGATGTGTGTCCTTGTGGAGATGTGTGTCATTGTGCAGGTTGAGATGACATTGGTTTGATGGCTGTGTGTGATGGAGTCCTGGCAGGCAGAAGCCTGACCAGAGTAATGAGGAGAGCACAGCGGCAGTTCATACTCCTGAGCTGCGTCCCAAATGGCACCCTATTATGTATATAGTGGTGCCTGGTCAAAAGTAGTGCACTATGTAGGGAGTAGGGTGCCATTTAGGACTCAGCCCATGCCATGCTGTTCTTTATACACAAAAGCAACATTTCCTCCTACATACAATAAAGTAAGGAAATTGAATGGTGCACCCGTATCAATTCATTTATCAATCCTCTTTGAAAACCATGTCATCATGAATAAGATGTATTGTGTAATGTGTTCTACGTCGAATGACACCCCTTTTTATTGCCAACACTATTGACCAATGTTTCAGAAAACGACAGTAAAAAATTTAGCAGTTTAAGAGGATTGCACATACAAGTGATACGTTCTCCCCTATCACTCTCTGTCTATTGGTCTGATGATGTTGACTGCCTGGAGTTGTAAAGGACATGGGATCCTATCCTTACACATGCCCTGAAGTCCAACCATGTAGCTCTAGGACTACTTAGGGCTTGATCTAACTTTAAAATCAACAGGGCAGATGCAAGTCTTGAATCCAATCAAATTCCAAGAGATTTGGATCTCGATTCCCTTGAGTGGTATTTCTTGGAAACCCTTGTGGAATACATTTTGTTCAGACTCAGTGATGCATCTGTCTTCATTACAATTACAGATACTTACAGATATTGGTATCCATCTGAACTAGTGTAAGAGCAAAGCAATGTTGCCTGATAGTCATCTTTCAAACCATGACATCAATTTTGTCCTGGACAAGCTTTTGTCGAAGTTAAATTGATTTATATCAATGATATTGCCTCCATATTATTGATATATGATATTGACTCCAGATGATAGACAAAAAATGTTTCATGCAGTTAAAATAGTAAATAGAATGGTTGTTATTGTGGTTAACCTTTCTTTAATTCTCTCTCACGCACGCACGCACTCACACACGCCGACTGAGGTTGTTATGAGGTTTAAACACCCTCCTTACCTCAGAGGGCTGCTTGGTTTCCTTGACAACATGGGAGGCAATCAATTGTGCTCAGTTCCTTGGGAGCGTTGGGATCCTGTTCGGTTCAATCACCAATAAACTCACTAGATTTATCTCTGTTTTCTCTGCGGCACAGGAAAGTTACTGCATTAGGAATTCCACTAACTGCATCCTAAGGCCTGGAGGGCTTGCAGGGGTCATGAGTTCCTTCTTTTATTCTCCTAATTATACTGTTGATTAATTGATTGATTGATTGGAGGTTTTAATAAGGGCAGAATGCTGCATTATAGTGCTCTTCTAAAAGGCAGGATACCTCCAGGCAAATCTGGTTATAAGGATGTGATGGTTGTGATGACGTCATTTCAACCAGTTTTGCCCGCAGGGTAATTTAGGCCTGGAACAAAGTGTCCATCTGTAATCTAATTTCTTCCGTGTTTGGATGTAACAAAATGATGGAGAATAATAATTAATTGAAGACCTGTGTGGAATTGTCTTGATAGTCTTGCACTGCATCATTAAAATGWCATTTTAGGGATGGCTGTATTTCTAAACTCTGAACACCCCAGATGTTTAATGTAACTCTAGTTTATATTCTTTGTAGTAATGGCATTTTCTGATTCACTGTGTAGTATATGAAATGTAGTGTCTGTAGACCCTCTATAATTCATATCAGACATTTAGCACTAGTGTTTCCTAACTCTGCTGTCTGCTCAAACATGTTTTAGTCTAAGTTCATGCCATACATTAGTGTCCATGCTGCATTAGATGTGTGAAGAGCCTTGATGTTCCAAAGCTGTCTGGAGTCTGCTGTCATGTTCTCCCGTTTCTCTGGCTGCTGAGTCTGACACACAGAGACTCTCAGATCATTATGCCACACCACAGACTCTGACAGCCCTGCCTCAGCCCTGCTGCAGGCTAACAACTACATTAAGGAGAGGGAAAAATGTAAAGTTGTCGAAATGTTGCATTAATTATTTTTTTTGCATTGATTTGTATCATTTAGTTTGACCACCCAGCATTAGCTTCAGAAGTTGTAGCCAAATTGTGTGTGTATTCATGCTGTGTACTTGCTTCTGTAGTCCATGCAAAGAGTACATGCTGAGATTTTCTCCCTCTCTTGACACATCAAGACTTTGTGGCTGAGTCATACTTTTTGTAAAACATACAATTTGAGAACATTTCACTAGAGATGTCAGCCAAAACAGAGAAGGCATTTACAGTGTTTCTGCCATGCTGACTGAGTTAGTAACGCAGTTGAATTCAAATGTAGACTGACTGAATTGCACCCATGCATAAACACACATTCACAGAGAGAGAAAGAGAGAGAGAGAACATTCAAATCCATTTCTAAGGTTATTATATTGGGAGGGATTCATCCCCAATGGCTATTACTGTCTGATTGACACCAGTGAAATGTCTTGCGTAATCCACAAGGGACAAGGACATTTTCATCTCTCCCTTCCTCTCCCTGTCGTCCTGCGTTTAGTTGTGCCTGGCTGTGTGTTTCCCCCTCCTCTTGGTTCAGCTCCGAGGGTCAAATGATTCAGAGATGCTGCTGCTGCCACATAACACAAGATAACGAGCAGTCCTTGCTGCTGCGGCATGACAACACGGCTGTCCTTTGGAATGCATTGCGACAAAGAACTATATGCCTGACGATGCAAGGACAACGCTTTGTCACTTGGTGGATCGGATCTATACTGTGATCCTATGCAGTATCACATAGTGATATGAAATCCTTAGATATACTGTAAAAGTCTCGATGGTCTCTTTAGCCTCAGGAAAAATGGTCAGAAAGTGAACCTACTGTATGTGCTTTTCTGGACTTCCCATCACATTTAAAACTAATATGACTTCAGAAAGTATTCACGTCCCTTGACTTCTTCCACATTTTGTTGTGTTACAGCCTGAATTTAAAATATATTAAATTGAGATTTTGTGTCACTGATCTACACACAATACCCCATAATGTCAAAGTAGAATAAAATGTTCTTAATTTTTTATAAATGAATAAAAAATGAAAAGCTGAAATGTCTTGTATTCAAACCCTTCGTTTTGGCAAGCCTAAATAAGTTAAGGAGTAAAAATGTGCTTAACAAGTCACATAATAAGTTGCATGGACTCACTCTGTGTGCAATAATAGTGTTTAACATGATTTTTGATTGACTGCCTCATATCTGTACCCAACACATACAATTATCTGTAAGGTCCCTCAGTCGAGCTGTGAATTTCAAACACAAATTCAACCACAAAGACCAGGGGTGTTTTCCAACGCCTCGCAAAAAAGGGCACCTATTGGTAGATGGGTAAAAAAAAATGCAGATATTCAATATCCCTTTGAGCATGGTGAAGTTATTAATTACAATTTGGATGGTGTATCAGTACACCCAGTCACTACAAAGATAGAGTCGTCCTTCCTAACTCAGTTACCGGAGAGGAAGGAAACTGCTCAGGGATTTCACCATGAGGCCAATGGTGACTTTAATAAAGTTACTGAGTTTAATGGCTGTGATAGGAGAAAGCTGAGGATGGATCAACAACATTGTAGTTACTCCATAATACTAACCTAATTGACAGAGTGAAAAGAAGGAAGCCTGTACAACATAAAAATATTCCAAAACATGCATCCTGTTTGCAACAAAGCACTAACGTAATTCTGCAAAAAATGTGGTAAAGCAATTAACTTTTTGTCCTGATTACAAAGTGCTATGTTTGGGGCAAATCCAATACAACACATTATATATTTTCAAGCATAGTGGTGGCTGCATCATGTTATGTGTGTGCTTGCAATCATTAAGGACTGAGGAGTTTTTCAGGATAAAAAATACATGGAATGGAGATATGCACAGGCAAAATCTTAGAGGAAAACCTGGTTCAGTCTGCTTTCCACCAGACACTGGGAGATTAATTCTCCTTTCAGCACGACAATAAGCTAAAACACAAGCCCAAATCTACACTGGAGTTGCTTACCAAGAAGACAGTGAATATTCCTGAGTGTCCGAGTTACAGTTTTGACTTAAATCTGCTTGAAATTCTATGGCAAGACCTGAAAATGGCTGTCTAGCAATGATCAACAACCAATTTGACAGAGCTTGAAGAATTTAAAAAATAATAATTGGCTAATGTTTCACAATCCAGGTGCTGAAAGCTCTTAGAGACTTACCCAGAAAGACTCACAGCTATAATCACTGCCAAAGATGTTTCTGCAAAGTATTGACTTAGGGGTGTGAATACCTACAGTTGAAGTCGGAAGTTTACATACACCTTAGCCAAATACATTTAAACTTAGTTTTTCACAATTCCTGACATTTAATCCTAGTAAGAATTCCCTGTCTTACGTACGTTAGGATCACCACTTTATTTTAAGAATGTGAAATGTCAGAATAATAGTAGAGAGAATGATTTATTTCAGCTTCTATTTCTTTCATCACATTCCCAGTGGGTCGGAAGTTTACATACACTGAATTAGTATTTGGTAGCATTGCCTTTAAATTGTTTAACTTGGGTCAAACGTTTCATGTAGCCTTCCACAAGCTTCCCACAATAAGTTGGGTGAATTTTGACCCATTCCTCCTGATAGAGCTGGTGTAACTGAGTCAGGTTTGTAGGCCTTTTTGCTCGCACATGCTTTTTCAGTTCTGCCCACAAATTTTCTATAGGATTGAGGTCAGGGCTTTGTGATGGCCACTCCAATACCTTGACTTGGTTGTCCTTAAGCCATTTTGCTACAACTTTGGAAGTATGCTTGGGGTCATTGTCCATTTGGAAGACCCATTTGCGACTAAGCTTTCACTTCCTGACTGATGTCTTGAGATGTTGCTTCAAAATATCCACATAATTTTCCTCCCTCATGATGCCATCTATTTTGTGAAGTGCACCAGTCCCTCCTGCAGCAAAGCATCCCCACAACGTGATGCTGCCACCAACGTGCTTCATGGTTGGGATGGGGTTCTTCGGCTTGCAAGCATCCTCCCTTTTCCTCCAAACATAACGATGGTCATTTCTCTAAAAATTACAATCTTTGTCCCCATGTGCAGTTGCAAACCGTAGTCTGGCTTTTTTATGGCTGTTTTGGAGCAGTGGCTTCTTCCTTGCTGAGCGGCCTTTCTGGTAATGTCAATATAGGACTCGTTTTACTGTGGATATAGATACTTTTGTACCTGTTTCCTCCAGCATCTTCACACGGTCCTTTGCTGTTGTTCTGGGATTGATTTGCACTTTTTGCACCAAAGTACGTTCATCTCTAGGAGACAGAACGCGTCTCCTTTCTGAGCAGTATGACGGCTCTGTGGTCCCATGGTGTTTATACTTGCGTACTATTGTTTGTACAGATGAATGTGGTACCTTCAGGCGTTTGGAAATTGCTCCCAAGGATGAACCAGACTTGTGGAGGTCTACAATTCTTTTTCTGAGGTCTTGGCTGATTTCTTTTGATTTTCCCATGATGTCAAGCAAAGAGGCACTGAGTTTGAAGGTAGACCTTGAAATACATCCACAGGTATGCCTCCAATTGACTCAAATGAGGTAAATTAGCCTATCAGAAGCTTCTAAAGCCATGACATAATTGTCTGTCATAATTGTCCAAAACTATAGTTTGTTAACAATACATTTGTGGAGTGGTTGAAACCAAGTTTTAATGACTCCAACATAGGTGTATGTAAACTTCCGACTTCAACTGTATGTAAATTAGATATGTATGCGTTTCATTTTCTATAAATGTGCAAAATGTCAAAAAATATTTTTTCACTTTGACATTATGGAGGTATTGTTTGTAGATGAATGAAATGTATTATTTTATTTAATCCATTTTGAATTCAGGCTGTAACATAACAAAATTCGGAGTAAGTCAAGGGGTATGAATACTTTCTGAAGGCACTGTAGCTATAGTTGCTTGTTGAAAAACTTAATTTGACATTGAGCAGTACATACCCCGATTCCTGATCTCCTAAATTCAAGTAGCAGTTCAACGCTTTCTCTGACAACACAAACGTGTGTTGAGCAGAACAATCCTTTAAACTGTGCTTGCCAGATGCAGTCTGCTGTCTTCAGTACCACTAAAGCTTTTTAAGAGGCCCTTCTGGGAGCCTCAGCCTTCCCCACTGTCCCACTACCCTCCACAAATATCATTCAATATTGATATGAAAATATTTACATTTTTACATGGTCATTTTCCTCCTACTTCCTCCTGACTGGCTCAGGCTTCCCGTTACTCTTTTAACTGACGGTATCTAACAGTGAGTGTATGATGAATGTGTTTTCACTGTAGTTCAGGGGGTTTAGAATGCGTCATGACTGTAGGACATAGGACTGTCCTGTAGCAAAAAAATCAAAATAAATATAAAGTTCTGTCCTGTAGCATAATGGGCCACGGTTCACTTCCTCTCTCTCTTTGCCCTTCATGGTCGATTTGAACAACAGAGTCAGGAACAGGAGAGGATTGTGAGGAAGTGATGTAACAGTAAATAAATAAAGTTACATTCAGTCACATTTAGTAGATGACTCACCAGTTCTGTTTGGAACTGTGATAGACAGAGAAATGGGGGGAAAGGAAAGGACTTGCTAATAATATCATTGCTGAAAAGGTTAAAAGACAGCTCCAACTCCCCACTTGATTAAAAAAGGTCAACCGAGTTTCTAGAAGTTAGCCTGTATCAATCGCAGTAATAGGCAGGTGAGTGTATTTTGTTTTACAGAGCAGTAAACATAGTTTTGTCAAGAGCATGAAGCACATGCAGCATTCATAAAATGTTCTCTTTCAGGCCCTCTGTTTTTTTCAAACAGTTTTACTTTCAAATCCACTAGCAATGAATTTCCGACGGAGACTGTAATATCAGAACAACACTATCAACCAACACTTGTCATTCAGTTCTGGGACATCACGCCTGGACAAATTTTGTCATTACATACTTCCTGAAACAACTGGAGGGAACGTTTGTCTTTATTATGTTATTTTTATGTTATTAACTTAATAAGCGAACAACTGGATCCACATAATCATGATTAACAACAGGAAAATGTCTCCAGTCTTGAATTATTATGCAGTGCAAAGGAGTGCAATAATCCACTTCTAGATGACTCTGCACTTCCTACTCACAGCCATAGTCTATTTCTCTCTAGTTTCTCTGATGAATACTTTTAAAACTGGAGATTTAAAAGTTCCTGTCTTATTAAGCAAATTATGCAGCTTATTTTGTGTAGCTTTAATCCCCCTCATTTTTAGTCACATGTTGAAGACTGTACAATGATTTTATTTTCAGAGTAACATTTTACAGCTCAGAAAGACAATTAAGCTGCTTATGAAAAGTAGCATTGGTATTTCCAAATACAAAATTAAGATGATCATATGAAACTATGATTTGCATGAGATGAATATGCAGTGGAGATTTTTCCCAGACTGATGTTGGTTTACAGAGATTCGAGCGTCACTATACATTTTCCTGTACTTGTCTAATGTAATGCACCACTGAACTTTGAGATGGTCTGTTGGTCCATGCTGTTTTAAGTGTCCAACTGTACGCTTCTTTGTGGAATCATGTAGTAACCAAAAAAGTGTTAAACAAATCAAAATATATTTTTGATTTTTCAAAGTAGCCTCCTTTGACCTTGATGACAGCTTTGCACACTTTTGGCATTCTCTCAACCAGCTTCACCTGGAATGTATTTTCAACAGTCTTGAAGGAGTTCCCACATATGCTGAGCACTTGTTGGCTGCTTTTCCTTCACTCTGCTGTCCAATTTATCCCAAACCATCTCAACTGGGTTGAGGTCGGGTGATGTGGAGGCCAGGTCATCTGACGTAGCACTCCATCACTCTCCTTGGTCAAACAGCCCTTACACAGCTTGGAGGTGTTTTGGGTCATTGTCCTGTTGAAAACCAAATGATAGTCCCACTAAGCGTAAACCAGATGGGATGGCGTATCACTGCAGAATGCTGCGCTAGCCATGCTGGTTAAGTGTGCCTTCAATTCTAAATAAATCACCAACAAAGCACCCCCACACCATCATACCTCTTCCTCCATGCTTCATGGTGGGAACCACACATGCAGAGATCATCCGTTCACCTACTCGGTGTCGCACAAAGACACGGCGGTTGGAACCAAAAATCTCAAATTTGGACTCATCAGACCAAAGGACAGATTTCCACCTGCCTATTGTCCATTGCTCGTGTTTCTTGGCCCAAGCAAGTCTCTTCTTCTTATTGGTGTCCTTAGTAGTGGTTAATTTGCAGGAATTCAACCATGAAGGCCTGATTCACACAGTCTCCTCTGAACAGTTGTTGAGATGTGTCTGTTACTTGAACTCTGTGAAGCATTTATTTGGGCTGCATTTTCTGAGGCTGGTAATTCTAATGAACGTATCCTCTGCAGCAGAGGTAACTCTGGGTCTTTCCTTCCTGTGGCGGTCCTCATGAGAGCCAGTTTCATCATAGGCTTGATGGTTTTTACGACTGCACTTGAAGAAACTTTCAACGTTTTTGAGTGACTGACCTTTGTCTTAAAGTAATGATGGACTGTCGTTTCTCTTTGCTTATTTGTGCTGTTCTTGCCATAATATGGACTTGGTCTTTTACCAAATAGGGCTATATTTTGTATACCAACCGTACCTTGTCACAACACAACTGATTGGCTCAAATGCAGTAAGAAGGAAATAAATTCCACAAATTAACAAGGCACACCTGTTAATTGAAATGCATTCCAAGTGACTACCTCATGAAGCGGGTTGAGAGAATCCCAAGAGTGTGCAAAGCTGTCATCAAAGCAAAGGGTGGCTACTTTGAAGAATCTCAAATATATTTTGATTTGTTTAACACTTTTGTTAGTTACTACATGATTCCATGTGTCATTTCCTAGTTTTGATGTCTTCACTATTATTTTACAATGTAGAAAATAGTAAAAGTAAAGAAAAACCATTGAATGAGTAGGTGTGTCCAAACGTTTGACTGGTACTGTATATGTGTGTGTTCTGTTTCAGTATTTTTCACCAAATTGAGACATGGGGAAAGATCAGTCTCGCCACTCAAGTGTATTCAGGCAGAAGGAACGACAGCACGGTGCGTTATGTAGTGACGGGACTTCTATCCTTCTCTCCCCGTTTATAAATACCATGCAGAATTAACTGGCCTGCTCCAAAGAGGCAGCCAAAGAAAAATTCATTAAGCTAGCACACACACACACACACACACACACACACACACACACACACACACACACACACACACACACACACACACACACACACACACACACACACACACACACACCACACACACACCACACACACACACACACACACACACACACACACACACACACACACACACACACACACACTGCACAGTGGCTGACTTAATAATGCATGGTAAGCAGCACATTAAGTACAAACATGCACAACCCCACATGCTCAATACGCATTTCCATCATGAATATGGATGGTAATGAGCTTTTCTTCTGTATTGCTGGGTTCAGGGCTGCTGTTGAGATGAGGAAGAGGATTGTCCCTCATGGCAGCACAGGCGTTGTCACCAAATAGGGATGTGCATTTCATCTAATATTGAATATCACAGATGCAGGCTGGGATCCATAATTTATTATCTAGGCGAAGACGTGCCTCTCATGAAGTGGATGAGATTCAAAGGCTCAGCAGGAGGACTGATAAAACAACGGCCCCCACATTCAAACAGAGGCACAAATTACTCTTTAGTCTTGCACATTTATCTCTGAAAGGTTTTGTTCATGCCTCATTGTGTCATGAGTTTATCTCTCTCTCTTTGTCTCCCCCTCTCTCTTTTCATTGTCTCTTTATCTCTCTATCTTCTGAGGACTGCCATCAACTTGTCACTCACTACTTATGCAAATGAACCATATGTCAGTAGCCTACTGTAACATGCAACATTTACACTCTGGGAATGTTCTCCAGAATGTATGAGAACATACAGGATGAGATCAGTCTGTTTCCAGGAGTTTATTGACAGAATATGACTTATGCCATTTGTGGATAAGCTGTGTAAAATATATGCATAATGTGATTTATTTAATGTAACCTGTAATATTTTGCTTGCATTTTGAGGTCTTGGCCTTTAGTTTCTGGCATTTTCTATTTGTTTTAGAACACAGAAGCACACATCTCGTGTCTAATTATGTGGTCGTTTTGGCAAAGCTTACATTAGCCTATCATGTCTCACAACACCACGTTTTATACAAGTGTCCATCTAAAATGTGTTCATGAGTGGCCTGTAATTCAGTAATTATCAGTGAACAACTTAGCAAGTCAAATGAAGCTGTCCGTCGAACAAAATTCAGAGCTGCACCTGCGTTCCAGCAGCTACAGTTTACCCTCTTCATGAATTATTCAGACAATACACAAGACTACTTTTAATTTAGATATTCAGAGCAGCTATTCTTACTGTCATCCCTTTCTCAGTCAGCACATTTTTTTATTTTGCATTTGACTTAGAAATAAAGGGAGAGGAAAAGGGAGAGAGAGTGTGTGAATGACTAGCAGTGTTTGTGTGTATGTCTGTGAATGTGTTTTTGTGTGTGTGTGTGTGTGTGCAGCAGCAGCCCTTTTTATTTCTACCCACATATAGTAGATCGTTCTAGCACGTCTCCCTCAGTAGCATCAGTAATATGCAAATGAACACGCAGAGGTGTGGCAAAGTTGACAAAAACATTTTCCCCCAAATGATGAAACTGCTGCTGCAATCTCCACACTCCTCATTGTACATGATTACCATAACATGTCATTTCCTCCTCACCTCATCTCCTGTACCCACACGTTGCAGTGTGATTGTGTCTGGCTGTGTATAATTCATAGGGTCACCCACCCTCAACTAGACCATTAATTACACCTATCTGTTCAGTCTGAGTTACACCACATAACCAAAAGTATGTGGACACCTGCTCGTCAAACGTCTCATAAAAACAATCATGGGCATTAATATGGAGTTGGTCCCCCCTTTGCTGCTATAACAGACTCCACTAGATGTTGGAACATTACTGCGGGGACTTGCTTACATTCAGCCACAAGAGCATTAGTGAGGTCGGGCACTGATGTTGGGGGATTAGGCCTGGCTCGCAGTCGGCGTTCCAATTCATCCCAAATGTGTTCGATGGGGTTGAGGTCAGGGCTATGTGCAGGATAGTCAAATTCTTCCACACTGATCTCGACAAACTATTTCTCTATGGACCTCGCTTTGTGCACCGGGGCATTGTCTTTTGGGCCTTCCCCAAACTGTTACCACTAAGTTGGAGGCACAGAATCGTCTAGAATGTCATTGTATGCTGTGGTATTAAGATTTCCTTTCACTGGAACTAAGGGGCCTAGTCCGAACTATGAAAAACAGCTCCAGAGCATTATCCCTCTTCCACCAAACTTTACAGTTGGCACTATGCATTGGGGCAGGTAGCGTTCTCCTGGCATACGCCAAACCCAGATTCGTCCATCGGACTGCCAGATGGTGAAGCGTGAATTATCGTTCTAGAGAACGCGTTTCCACTGCTCCAAAGTCCAATGGCGGTGAACTTTACACCACTCCAGCCGATGCTTGGCATTGCACATGGTGATCTTAGGCTTGTGTGCGGCTGCTCGGTCATGGAAATCCCTTTCAGGAAGCTCCTGACGAAAAGTTATTGTGCTGATGTTGCTTCCAGAGGCAGTTTTGAACTCAGTAGTGAGTGTTGCAACTGAGGACAGACTTCAGCACTTGGCGGTCCTGTTCTGTGAGCTTGTGTGGCCTACCACTTCGCGGCTGAGCCGTTGTTGCTACTAGACGTTCACAATAACTTCACAATAACAGCGCTTACAGATGACCGGGGCAGCTCTACTAGGGCAGAAATCTGACAAACCGACTTGTTGGATAGGTGCCATCATATGACGGTGGCACATTGAAAGTAACTGAGCTCTTCAGTAAGGTCATTCAGCTGCCAGTGTTTCCTATGGAGATTGCATGGCTGTGTGCTCGATTTTATACACCTATCAGCAACGGTGTGACTGAAATAGCCAAATCAATTAATTTGAAAGGTTGTCCACATACTTTTGAATATATGGTGTATCTGGTTTGTAGTCAAAGATTCTGTAACATCAGGGTAATGTTGAATTAGTGCAGGTCATAATTTAATATGATTATGGTAATTTGAAGGAACCACACAACCATGTCATTGCCGCTGTAATTTGAACCTATGTTGGAGAGATACCTAAGCTGCTATTGTGCAATACGCTGCTATTGTTTTAAGACATTGTGGCATTGATAGAAATCTATAGGCAAGTGAAATTTGACTCGGTGCTTACGAGGAACAGGCTGAGCATTGAAGGGATGGACTGGGCAGGCCAAGCAGTAGGACTACACTCTTAGAAAAAAGGGTTCCAAAAGGGTTCTTCAGCTGTCCCCATAAGATAACCCTTTTTGGTTCCAGGTAGAACCCTTTTTGGTTCCAGGTAGAACCTTCGGTGGAGAGGGTTCTACATAGAACCCAAAAGGGTTCTACCTGGAACCAAAAATGGTTCTTCAAAGGGTCATCCCATGGGGACAGCCAAAACACCCTTTTAGGTTCTAGATAGCACCTTTTCTTCTAAGTGTGTATAGAGAGGAGCCAGACAGACAGACAGTGGAGGGGGACTTCCACTCCTGTGAGCATTCACCTCACTCTGCAGGACACACATCAGCCTCAGATTCAACTTCAAAGCTCTAATTACCCAGAAACCCAGCTCCCTCCATGTCTAGCATATCTATCTATCAGACCAGTAGATGAAGACATTGAGGCTGGTTTCTGTAGTGTTAATTCACCATGATCACACTGATGGTCCTGAGTTACTGTGCATCCATTAAACCAGCAGGTGGGGTGTTCATTTTCTCACAATATTCAGGAAGGCAGGTCATCTTTACTACAGTTGATGATGAGTCCTACAAAAGCACGGGAGACTAACCCACCAGCCCTTACGTGATCCACAGTCAAGCCTGATGTATTTCTGGATGCTGACATGATGAGCATCGTGGCCCTTTTGGGGCTATATTTCTTGTCCTGTGGACTGAACTATTTTACCCCTTAAGGATGTTTGGGAGACTCAAAGCAAACCTTTTGGGGAAAAAAATCTAACAATGATGACGCAAAGCCCATAGAAAGGCACTTTTAGGCCAAATATACAATTGAAGTCGGAAGTTTACATACACCTTAGCCAAATACATTTAAACTCAGTTTTTCACAATTCCTGACATTTAATCATAGTAAAAATTTCCTGTCTTAGGTCAGTTAGGATCAGCACTTTATTTTAAGAATGTGAAATGTTAGAATAATAGTAGAGAGTGATTTATTTCAACTTGTATTTCTTTCATCACATTCCCAGTGGGTCAGAAGTTCACATGCACTCAATTAGTATTTGTCACGCCCTGACCTTAGAGAGCCTTTTTATGTCTCTATTTGAGGGTCCCCAGTCCGGGGTCGGCAACGAGGGTCCCCGCACCAGAGGTGCCACCAAAGTGGGGTGAGCCAGAGGTGGAGCGGGGTCTGCGTCCCGCACCTGAGCCGCCACCGTGGATAGATGCCCACCCAGACCCTCCCCTATAGGTTCAGGTTTTGCGGCCGGAGTCCGCAACCTTTGGGGGGGGGGGGGGGGGGGGGGGTACTGTGACGCCTGACCTTAGAGCCTTTTTATGTCTCTATTTGGTTTGGTCAGGGTGTGATTTGGTCTGGGCATTCTAGGTTTTGTTTTCTAGGTTTCTTTATTTCAATGTTTTGGCCGGGTATGGTTCTCAATCAGGGACAGCTGTCTATCGTTGTCTCTGATTGGGAACCATACTTAGGTAGCCCTTTTCCTCCTTTCAGTGTGGGAAGTTGTCTTTGTTTGTGGCACTATAGCCCTTATGCTTCACGGTCGTTTTGTATTGTTTATTGTTTTTGTTGGCGTCATTCCAAAATAAAAAGTAATGTACGCTGACCACCTGCGCCTTGGTCTTCTTCCATCATCGGCCGTGACAGTATTTGGTAGCATTGCCTTTCAATTGTTTAACTTGGGCCAAACGTTTCGGGTAGCCTTCCTCAAGCTTCCCACAATAAGTTGGGGAATTTTGGCCCATTCCTCCTGACAGAGCTGGTGTTTTTCTATAGGATTGAGGTCAGGGCTTTTGATGGCCACTCCAATACCTTGACTTTGTTGTCCTTAAGCCATTTTGCCACAACTTTGGAAGTATGCTTGGGGTCATTGTCCATTTGGAAGACCCACCAAGCTTTAACTTCCTGACTGATGTCTTGAGATGTTGCTTCAATATATCCAATAATTTCCCCCCTCATGATGCCATCTATGTTGTGAAGTACACCAGTCCCTCCTGCAGCAAAGCATCCTCACAACATGATGCTGCCACCTACTTTTCGCACCAAAGTACGTTCATCTCTAGGAGACTGCCTGTGCCATTAAACCCCTACAACTCATCCAGAACGCCGCAGCCCGTCTGGTGTTCAACTTTCCCAAGTTCTCTCACGTCACCCCGCTCCTCCGCTCTCTCCACTGGCTTCCAGTTGAAGCTCGCATCCGCTACAAGACCATGGTGCTTGCCTACGGAGCTGTGAGGGGAACGGCACCTCCGTACCTTCAGGCTCTGATCAGGCCCTACACCCAAACAAGGGCACTGCGTTCATCCACCTCTGGCCTGCTCGCCTCCCTACCTCTGAGGAAGTACAGTTCCCGCTCAGCCCAGTCAAAACTGTTCGCTGCTCTGGCACCCCAATGGTGGAACAAACTCCCTCACGACGCCAGGTCAGCGGAGTCAATCACCACCTTCCGGAGACACCTGAAACCCCACCTCTTTAAGGAATACCTAGGATAGGATAAAGTAATCCTTCTAACCCCCCCCCTTAAAAGAGTTAGATGCACTATTGTAAAGTGGTTGTTCCACTGGATATCATAAGGTGAATGCACCAATTTGTAAGTCGCTCTGGATAAGAGCGTCTGCTAAATGACTTAAATGTAATGTAATGTAAATGAGACAGAACGCGTCTCCTTTCTGAGCAGTATGGCGGCTGCACGGTCCCATGGTGTTTATAGTTGCGTACTATTGTTTGTACAGATGAACGTGGTACTTCAGGCGTTTGGAATGAACCATACGTGTGGTCTACAATTTTTTTTCTGAGGTCTTGGCTGATTTCTTTTTTCCCCATGATGTCAAGCAAAGAGGCACTGATTTTGAAGGTAGCCCTTGAAATACATCCACAGGTACACCTCCAATTGACTCAAATTATATCAATTAGCCTATCAGAAGCTTCTAAAGCCATGACATAATTTACTGGAATTTTCCAAGCTGTTTAAAGGCACAGTCAACTTAGTGTATGTAAACGTCTGACCCACTGGAATTGTGATACAGTGAATTATAAGTGAAATAATCTGTCTGTAAACAATTATTGGAAAAATTACTTGTGTCATGCACAAATTAGATGTCCCAACCGACTTGCCAAAACTGTAGTTTGTTAACAATAAATTTGTGGAGTGGTTGAAAAACGAGTTTTAATGACTCCAACCTAAGTGTATGTAAACTTCCGACTTCCATTGTACTTCTGTGATGTGTGCTGTGCTCTGTGTTGTGGCTCTCACCACTCTAATTCAGCTTTCTCTCAGGTCAGTCTTCCAGACTGCCATCATTTACGGAAACAAACATACTGTATGTAAAGTGAAAGCACATCTGAATTATGGATGACAAACTGAGGATGGTTTAGTTTGTCAGACAACAGAAATAGTCCAAAGCATGCTGGGCTGAAATGTCTAAGGAGCAAGGGATTATCACAGCATATTTACTGCACCGTTTTCCCCTCTCCCTCACTGTTGCTGCATCCTGTGCACGTTGGATCAGATTGAAGCTGTCTGTCTGTCAGCAGTGTTCAGTATGGCCTCTGCCACAGCACACATGTCATAACAGAGGGATCTGACTGGCACCACCACCCTTGGCCCTATAATTATAACAGGGGCCTAATTGATGAAGCCCAGCTCTGGCTCTGACCTGCCAGGCCTGACCCTGTCTAGGGCTGGCACGATTATTGTATAATTATGTAACCGACAATTATGGACAATAACTATGTCTTAATAATTATCATAATGCATTCATTTTAGAAGAAGGGAGTATTCAACTTTATTTTCAAGTAGGTATAGTTTACCCAATAGCAGTTTTTCATTTTTGCATGAAGCGGGTAAAGTTGGTATTCATTTTACAAGCAGAACGGCACAGCCGGTAGGAGAATGACAGTTCAAAGTGGTCAAAACCATTTGTTTTTGAGACGGGTGTCACCAAAGCTGTGTTGTATTCATTAGGTATGATGTAGCTCATTTCAAAAGATGCATTATGAAGCATTACAAACTCAAAACATTTTTAAACAAAAATGACAATCATGACAATAACCGTGTCCATTTGATTGACAATTAATCGTTATCCAAATTTCCATAATCGTCACACCTCTAACCCTGTCCACACAGCTCAGCCACCCAGCCACTCAGTGCCCGCCAAACATCAAGGCCGGTGTGTCAGGCCAGATCTCCATTGAAACCCATCTGCTATCTCTCACTAGTAGTCAGCCTGGGCTGTTTGACTGAGTGACCTCTGGCCATGCTACACACAGGGCTGCTACCAGGGTTCTGGAACACTCACTAGAAAGCGGTAGTCATGCTGTATGACGATTACAAAAAATATATGACAGATATGAGTTTTAATAGTATTACCATTAATACCGTCATAATACTTATTACTGTGTCAGCTGTTTCAATGTTGGTAGTACCAGCAGTAGCCGTTGATCAATATCAAGAGAGGACATATGATGCCATATACGATAGTGCTGAGTTGAGTCTCTTACAGGCAAGAGAGCAGTGCATGGTTTGCCAGCTGCCTCTACGCTGCTCCTTCCCCAGCCTGCCGTAGTGTCATTCAATTACCCACAATTCCTACCACTACCACTTTCTCTGTCAGTGTGTCACTGACTGGGTGTGGAGTAGGAGGAAGCTAGCGTTCTCTGGCTCAGCAGCACTCACACCTCTTTAAGATTTGATGTATGCACTATGACACTTCAACACCTGCCATGCTCAAGTTAACATGCCACTCTGGGTCAAAGTGCCAGAACAGCTTCAATGCACCTTGGCATAGATTCCCTGTTGGAGGGATGCGACACCATTCTTCCCTGAGAAATTCCATCATTTGGTGTTTTGTTGATGGTGGTAGAAAACACTGTCTCAGGCGCCGCTCCAGAATCTCCCAAGTGTTCAATTGGTTTAAGATCTGCTGACTGAGACTGCCATGGCATATGGTTTACATTGTTTTCATGCTCATCAAACCATTCTGTGACCACTCGTGCCTTGTGGATGGGGGCATTATCATCCTATGGGGGCATAGCCATGGTAGCCAAAATAATGGCATGCCCAGCATTTTTATACGTGACCCTATAGCATGATAGGATGTTAATTGCTTAATTAACTCAGGAACTACACCAGTGTAGAAGCACCTGCTTTCAATATATTTTGTGTCCCTCAATTACTCAAGGGTTTCCATTATTTTGGCAGTTACCTGTAGTGTTGAGTGTTGTTAAAATAAATAACATCCAGTCAGTTCCTATATATTACTATCAGAGTGCTTATATGCTATAGGCTACATAAAAATGTCCTGCTTATAGAAGTACCTTATGTATTCTGTAGTTTACTGAAACTGTTGTATGATGTGTCATAAAAAAGGCTACATACTGTAAAATACAGGCTGGATGGAAACAAATGTTTGATATTTGTTTGTGATAAAGCTCCCTATTGTTTATAGATATTTAATTTGGGTTTTGCAGTCTCATGCATAACCAACAGATTGTATCACCCTCCCACTCACGAATCAGTTCTAATTCAATGCAATCACACTTCTTTTGTCTGTTGTTCCTCCTCCCACATCTTTAGTTTCTCTAATTGGGTGCCTTACCTTAGTATCTATTATCACCCAGAGGCATGATGTTTAAACCCATAGAGCACTGTCGCTTCCTTGCAACAATGGCTCTTTATGATTAGGCTAACTGCTACAGTTGTTGAACTACTTTTATGCCGTGACCCCACTGACCTGCTGTGTTAGTCACAGTCAGTTGTGGAAAAAGTACCCAATTGTCATACTTGAATAAAAGTATAGATACCTTAGTAGAAAGTTGCTCAAGTAAAAGTCACCTAGTAAAATACTACTTGAGTCAAAGTATTTGGTTTTAAATATACTTAAGTATCAAAAGTAAAATTATAAATCATTTAAAAAAAATTATATTAAGCAAAACAGACAGCACCATGTTCTTGTTTTTAAAATGTATGGATAGCCAGGGGCACACACCAACACTCCGCCAGAACATAGGCAGTACGGATAAGCACATGTTCTTTTGATAAGTGCTTGAATTTGACAATTTTCCTGCCCTGCTAAGCTTTCAAAATGTAATGAGTACTTTTGGTTGTCAGGGGAAAATGTATGGAGTAAAAAGTACATTATTTTCTTTAGGAATGTTGTGAAGTAAAAGTCAAAATTGTCAAAAATATAAATAGTAAAACTACTTAAGTAGTACTTTAAAGTATTTTTACTTAAGTAATTTAGACCACTGGTCACAATCAGTGTTGTTATTTTTCCAGGTTCTTTCTCAAATCAGTGCAATACAAACCTTCCTGAGAAATTGATTATTTTACTCCACCTGTCTGTGGGATTTATCATTTCACTTTTTCTCTAGAATTGAGTGAGGTAAACTTTTAAATCCCTTAGTGAGTTTCTCTGAGTTGCTATGGCCCAGATCGGTTCTTTAAAAAGTGTTCAAATGAGAATGGCCCCCATTTCAGTGAGGCCTTTCAAACTCTCTCACCCAGAGAAAAGCAATAAGCAATGGCCCCATGTCACCACGTGGGCTGTGCTCATTTTACTGCAATGCCGAATAGCTACTTTTAATACACAGTAGTAGGCTATAATCATTGTCCACTAGCATACCCCTTCTCATCTCCTCCTCCCTCCCTATGGTTTATGTTGAACTATTCCTAGGTTGTGCATAGAGATTTGTGTGCTGCTTCTTTTACATAATTCCTTATCTCAACGGACATGAATAATTCATTCTAGGTTGGTTGGAGACATGAGAAGAGCAACAGAGCTGGAGAGGGCTTGGGGTTGGAGGTGTACGGAGACATTTTGCCTCATGTTTTGTGATACGTGTTTGATGTGCAGTCAATATGGATGAGAATACCCAACTGCCAAAAGTATCTTTAAAATGCATATACCTCCATTTATAGTAAGCAACAGGATGTGATGTGTTGAATATTTTGGGTGAAAGTTTGTACCTATTAGAAATGATTTGTAGTTATTTGAAGCTTGTATTGGAAACAGATTTGACTATGCCACAACCTCATGTGTCATGTCCCTGCTTTTATTATTTTTAAATCTCATATTAGACAGGACATATTTTCATTTTCTGTCTTCATCCAATTTCTCTCTCCTCTCTCTGTTGTTTTGAAGGTAACCGTTCCCCCCTGAGTTAGATTTTTTGGCATTAAAGTCAGGCGGGTCGATGAGGACCTTTGTGGAGCTATTTATGAGGTGTTAATGACAGGAAGTTCATGGAGACAAACAAGCTCTTTTTTTAACTCTAATGGCTGTTGGTTGAAACACCATTCAACTGAACAGTGTCATATGATCAATTTATGACACTGTATATCTTACAGTGAAAACAACAATAGACAGCCATGCCTGTTTTGCACACTCTAACATATTTCTCTGATCTCTGTCACTCTGGATAACAGTTATGGAGCTATATAACAGTTATGGGAGCTATATAACAGTTAGGAGTAATAACAGTTATGGAGCTATATAAAACAGTTATGGAGCTATATAACAGTTATGGAGCTGTATATAACAGTTATGGAGCTATTATAGGACATATGGAGTAATATAACAGTTATGGAGGTATATAACAGTAATGGAGGTATATAACAGTTAATGGAGCTATATAACAGTTATGGAGCTATATAACAGTTATGGAGTATATAACATTATGGAGGTATATAACAGTTATGGAGTATATAACAGTTATTGGAGCTATATAACAGTTATGGAGCTATATAAACAGTTATGGAGCTATATAAAAGTTATGGAGCTATATAACAGTATGGATATAAACAGTAGTGTAGGTATACAGTGTTGTATGTATATAACAGTTATGGAGGTATATAACAGTTATGTAGCTATATAACATTATGGATTTATATAACAGTTATGGAGGTATAATACAGTTATGGAGCTATATAACAGTTATGGAGGTATATAACAGTTATGTATGTATATAACAGTTATGAGGTATATAACAGTTATGGAGCTATATAACAGTTATGGAGGTAAGTAACAGTTATGGAGCTATATAACAGTTAGGAGGTAAATAACAGTTATGGAGCTATAGTAAAGTTATGGAGGTAAGTAACAGTTATGGAGCTATATAACAGTTATGGAGGTATATACAGTTATGGAGCTATATAACAGTTATGGGGGTATAACAGTTATGGAGCTATATAACAGTATGGAGGTAAATAACAGTTATGGAGGTAAATAACATTATGGAGGTAATAACAGTTATGGAGTTAGTAACATTAATGGAGGTAAAACACAGTAATGGAGGTAAATAACAGTTATGGAGGTATATAACAGTTATGAGGTAAATAACAGTTATGGATTTATATAACAGTTATGGAGGTAAATAACAGTTATGGAGGTATAATACAGTTATGGAGCTATATAACAGTTATGGATTTATATAACAGTTATGGAGGTATATAACAGTCATGGAGCTATAATAACAGTTATGGAGGCATATAAACAGGTATGTATGGTATAAAACAGTTATGGAGCTATATAACAGTTATGGAGGTATATAACAGTTATGTATGTATATAACAGTTATGGGATATATAACAGTTATGTATGTATATAGCATGTAGGAGATATATAACAGTTATGGATTTATTAACAGTTATGGAGGTATATAACAGTTATGTGTGTATATAACAGTTTATAGATAATATATACAGTTATGGAGGTATATAACAGTTATGGAGGTATATAACAGTTATGTATGTATATAAAGTTATGGAGATATATAACAGTTATGTATGTATATAGCAGTTATGGAGATATATAACAGTTATGGATTATATAACAGTTATGGAGGTATATAACAGTTATGGATTTATAATAACAGTTATGGAGGTATATAACAGTTATAGATTATATAAACAGTTTGGAGGTATATAAAGTTATGGAGCTATTTAACAGTTTTGGAGCTATAGAACAGTTATGTATGTATATAACAGTTATGTATGTATATAACAGTTAGGGGCTATATAACAGTTATGGAGGTATAACAGTTATGTATGTATATAACAGTTTGGAGTTAAGTAAACAGTTATGGAGGTAAATAACAGTTATGTAGGTATATAACAGTTATGGAGCTATATAACAGTGTATAACGAGGAGGTCTATAACAGTTTATGGAGGTCTATAACAGTTATGGAGGTATAGGTAAATACGTTATGGAGGTAAATAACAGTTATGGAGTTAAGTAACAGTTATGGGAGGTAAATAACAGTTATGGAGGTAAGGTAAATAACAGTTATGTATGTATATAACAGTTATGGAGGTAAATAACAGTTATGGAGGTAAATAACAGTTATGGAGGTATATAACAGTATTGGAGGTAAATAACAGTTATGGAGGTATTGTATATAAAAACAGCAGCAGAAGTGCCAATACCAGTCCTTTTATTTGTTGAACAATCATTTCGAGAGCTGCTTGATGATTTATCACCGAGCCCTAACTGTTCTTACAGCAAATATTGCAATTCAGAGCACAAAGCTCATCACAAGGAAAGCTTGTTGTTTATTAGATGGTGTAGTATCATCAGCAGAGCAGACCTCATTATTGAAGGACTTTTCTGTGTGGTGTAAGGAGCCCATTAGTTCATTAGCCAAATCAATATACTCATTATTGTTTGTTAGTGAATCTATTTTAAATGATAATGGACTCTGAGTGGACACAATGTACTTCCCTCATTGCTACACAGACAAACTTCCCTTACTGCTGATTTGAATCATACTGATTCTATTAGCACTGATTTTTTAATACATGTCGCCATAGAGATTCACATCTGAAGAGCTAAGGGCATAAAAGTTAATGATGTACCATATGTTAGATTAGGTGTTTGGGTGAGCTTTAGCCCAGACAGCTTAAGTACCGTATTTGCTTTTATTTCCGTCAGTAAAAAAGGTACTGTGTTTAGTGTGATGAAGTGCTAACGGGAAGATCATGACCTCTGACCCACAGAAACAGATTAAATAGATATAACAGCAAAAGATGAACGGCACATTTATTCCAGGCCATAAGATGAGGGCAGGCCCCATAGAGGTTTGTGGATCTCTCTAATGCTAAACCCCAAAAGCCCTTCTGCTATGCTGCCATTTGGATTGAATTGCAGATTCTTCTGGATTTGATAGTCAGTAAGGCAGATACAGATTGATCAGCAGTGTGTTCAGAGCGCTGTCCTGGGTCCTGCCCTCTAGTGCTGCTCAATAGACAGCTGGGATCTCTCTTTGTGCTGCTTAGAGCCTGGTGCTATGGCTTTGGGTCAATGGCTCGACTCTAGCGACTCAAAGTATTTCTGGAAATGTTTAATTAATTTGAGGCAGGGGGTAAAGGAAAGGAAGAGAGAAAGTCATGGAAGAGGGGAGCTTCAGTGCTATAGTACGGATGGGAGGGGAGAGGAGAGGAGAGGAGAGGAGAGGAGAGGAGAGGAGAGGAG